>NC_136923.1:45931963-46067931 GCF_949752795.1 Hyperoodon ampullatus | reverse complement strand
TTTCAGAGCCCATTTTCTCTCTGTTTACAGAAGGGCCAAGGTAGCTCGGTTGATTGGTTTACTGGCCTCGCACACAACGGAGCTCCAGGAAAATACACCTGTTATTGAGGTAATTTCTTTTATTACTGAAATGTTATGAATGGCAAAGATTGTTCTTGATTTTAGAACATGCAGCTTTCATTGGTGTTAAGTGTGGAATTGTGGCAGTTGTTATAAAATAACCTCAGTAGGCCTGTACACTTCAGCACAGCCACTCATTTACAGCATAGTCTGTTGTCAAAGGTGGTGTGGTGGAATTACAAGGCTTGTGGACTCTAGTCATCATTACTACATTTCAGTAATTTTTGGATAAAGTTTATTTCATTACTAGTTTTCTTGTGGTCTACTCAACATTTATTATAACTAAAGTATTTTCTGCTGGAAGCCCAGCTCAACTTCAAATTAAAATTTTTTGGGCTTTTTCACATTGAATTTAGTGTTTTTATCCCCACCAGTTGTCATTTATTTCTGACAATAGCCACAGTATTTAACTGCCAGGCATGCACTAAAGATATTTTCAAATGTGATCGGCACTGTGTATTCACGGGTTCTGAGTCTGTGGATTCAGTCAGCCATGGATTGAAGATATTCAGGGGGAGAAAAGTTCTAGAAAGTTTCAGAAAGCAAAACTTGAATTTGCTGCACACTGGCAAGTATTTATATAAAGTTTACATTGTACTAGGTAGTATAAATAATCTAGAGATGATTTAAAGAATGTGGGAGGATATGCATAGGTTATATGCAAATACTAGGCCATTTTATATAAGAGCATCTGTGGATTTTGGTATTTGTGGGGTTCCTGAAACCAGTTCCCCACAGATGCTGAGGGACAACTGAATCAGTCATTTCTTTCAAATACCAATATTGGGAAGCCTTTATTAATTAACCAGTAATTCCAAGTCCCACGAAGTGGATGCTACCATTGTACTGCCTTTTTGAATGTTCCTGAACACTAAAAACTACTTTCTATCTATCCTGTTAATGTGTACTGCACTTAACTGGCAGTAGATTTTTATCTCTTGGACTAGGAGAGTGTTGAGTCAAAATAGGTGAGAAAAATGAAGGCTTTTAAGGGAGGAAGGGCAGAACTCCTGAAGGAAGGAGAAAATGGTAAAAAGAAGGGATTTTTGTAGAGCCAGACCTGGTAGTGTGGTTTTGGGGGCTTTGAGAAGAATTGTTTAGCCAAGTACTGTCTAATAGAACTATCTGCGGTGAAGGAAGCTGTCCTATATCTGTGCTGTCCAGTACCATAGCCAGTTGCTGGGATGATACTCCAGCTAGTCCTGGGCTGTCTAGGTGGAAGCAAATGGGAGATTAATTTGTGCTCAGTGCATTTCCTCTGCTTATGATTCCGTCCCCATTCCCTGCAATTATTAGACCTCTGAGCTACTAAAGAAAATGTTACTAAGTCTAAACTTTTCCTTCTTTTTGTGACCAAGAAAAATGAATTGTGACCTATATGATCACTGATGGTACCCAGCTTGGCTATCAGAGATCTATAAACTAGATTTTTATCTAAAAGACCAAGCAGGTAGGGCAGTGACCCTTAGGCAGAAGAGGAGAAGGCTTAGAAGCCCAAGAGTGGAGGCTCCTTCTGATGACTCAGAGCAAAGGGTCTCCAATGAAACAGATTTGCTGGAGGAGATGGGAGAGAACTTGATGAAAATTCTAAGACGAAGTCCTGACATTCTAGAGGACATTCTTGGATAATCGAAATAGGAGGGAACAGTGTGTCATGAAGAAAGAGCCCCCGAAGGTGTAAAATATGACTGTTGAATTAAAATATTCAGTAGATGCAGTAGTAAGTAGGAGATACTGGGTACCTTAGAAGCCGAGTTAGTGAATTTGAAGATAAGTAGGATGTGAATTCTCTTAGGATTCAGAAGAAAAAAAAAAGGATAAAAATTATGAACTAAAAAGGCACGGAAGACAGTTGCAGAACATCTCTTACACTGTCCAGTATGGTAGCCATCAGCCAAAAGTGGCTACTAAGCGCTTGAAAAGCAGCAGGTCTGAATTGAGATGAGCTGCAAGTAGAGAACACACACCAGATTTTAAAGCCTCAATATGAAAAAAAAAAATAATGTAAAGTATCTCACCTGTAATTTTCTTTATAGATTACATTTTTATTTTAAATTTTTATTGAAGTATAGTTGATTTACAATGTTGTGTTTGTTTCAGGTGTACAGCAAAGTGAGTCAGTTATACAAATACTTATATCCACTCTTTTTTAGATTACATTCTAAAACAATATTTTGGATATATTAGGATAAATATTAAAATTTTTACTTTTATTTTTTAATGTGGCTACTAGAAAATTTCGAATTGCCCATGTGGCTTGAGTTCTATTTCTATGGGACAGCACTTGTCTAAGATAAACACAATGGGATTTTCAGGAGGAGAGATCCAAGCAAACAGAAATGAAAAATAATAGGAGAAAATTTCACCCTGAGCTGAAGAAAGACTCACATCTTTAGATGAAAAGTTTTTCACCAAATGTCAGGCAAAACAATGAAAAAAAGAATGCACACATAGACCTATCCTGGTGAAATTTGTAATTTCAAAGATAAAAATAAAACCTAAAACCGAGGTTATAAGCAAATAAAAGCAAATTAGACTTACATTTAATTTTTCTGTAACACTAAAGGCTAGAGGATAAAGAAAATGGTGGAAATGGATCGACACTTAGGAGGTCATGTGATGTTAAATTTCTCTGTTATGTCCATTGTACTGCCTACTTGTGGGGACAGAAAACATTTTCAGAAACTCAATCTGAATTTCACCAACATTTCTAAAAAAAATTTACTTGAGCAACCTACTTGAGGAGCTGCCAACTTCAACACCCCCTTCCCCACAAACAAAACAACAAATAAAAACAATGAATCTATTTAAATTTAAGTCTAAATCATAGCTGCTACTGTTGTGAAATATAATCTGGAAAGAATGGATTCTTGAAAAAGAATATAAATATACTTAAAAAATTAATAGTAGCATGGAAGTGAATTCTACATTATTTTAGAGGGTCTGAAAAGGTAAGGGAGACGGGAATGGAGAAGGAAAAGTCAAGTTCTTTCTTGTTCTTTTACGAATTGAACATTTATGGAGTACCTCTTGTGGGTATGGCCTGTGTTACTTGCAGTAAGACTGTCGTTCCAGGCAAGTTCTTGTCTTGTTCTAGAAGGAATTCATAGATGCCGTTTTATTCTTGGCACTGATAATCCATTTCATTCTTGGCGTTGATACTCTTATTCTTAACAAATATTTGTCAGTACCTGCATGTGTACAGGGTGCTATCTAGGTGCTTATTTTATAAAAATAGACGGCAATCTCTGTTCTTGTAGAGCTTGTGTTCCAGTGTAAGGAGAGAGATAATAAACAAATAAATATATAAAATTCGGTGGTGATAAATTCAGTGGGAAAGATGTAGCAGAGTTTGGAAATGATGAGGTGGCAGCAGCGGTGGTTTAGAGACTGGCTGGTTGGGGAAGGCTGAGCAGAGACCTGAGGGAATTGAGGGAATAGTTCCCTCAGCTGGGGAAGAACATTCCAGACGGGGAAGACACATGCACCCCAATGTTCACTGCAGCACTATTTACAATAGCCAGGATATGGAAGCAACCTAAATGTCCATGAACAGAGGAATGGATAAAGAAGATGTGGTACATATATATAATGGAATATTACTCAGCCATTAAAAGGAATGAAATTGGGTCGTTTGTAGAGACATGGATGGACCTGGAGACTGTCATACAGAGTGAAGTGAGTCAGAAAGGGAAAAACAAATGTCGTATATTAACTCATATATGTGGAATCTGAATAAATTAGTATAGACGATCTTATTTACAAAGTGGAAATAAGAGACGCAGATGTAGAGAGCAAATGTATAGATACCAAGGAGGAAAGGGTGGTGGTTAGATGAATTGGGAGATTGGGATTGATGTATATACACTATTGATACTTTGTATAAAATAGATAACTAATGAGAACCTACTGTATAGCACAGGGAACTCTACTCAGTGCTCTGTGGTGACCTAAATGAGAAGGAAATCCAAAAAAGAGGGGATATATGTATACGTATAGCTGATTCACTTTGCGGTACAGTATAACATAATATTGTAAAGCAGCTATACTCCAACAAAAATAAGTAAAAAGAAAAAAAAAAAAAGGACTGGGGGTAGATAAGTGATTGGCACGTTTCGAGAAGCAACGAGGAGGCGAATGTAGCTGGAACCGAGCATGAGATACCGATGGGAGATGAGGTTAGTGAGGTAGCCAGAGGCCAGGCCATCCAGAACCTTGTTGTAAACCATGGTCAGAACTTGGGGTTTTAGTCTGAATGAGATGGGAAGCCATTGGAGGATTTGGAGCAGAGGAGGGCCTTGGTGTGGCCCATGTTTGGAAAGGATCACTTTGTTACAAGGACGGGGGCAAGGTGGAGTCAGACCAGTGAGGGGGCTGTGGCAGTTCAGATGAGGGATGGTGGTGGTGACTTGGACCAGGTTTGTAGTGGTGGAAAGAGTAAAAAATGATTTTATTCTGGATACGTGTTTTTTTTTTTTTTTTTTTTCCACAAATAGATTTTTTTTTTTTTTTTTTCTTTTCTGTACGCGGGCCTCTCACTGTTGTGGCCTCTCCCGTTGTGGAGCACAGGCTCTGGACGTGCAGGCTCAGCGGCCATGGCTCACGGGCCCAGCCGCTCTGCGGCACGTGGGATCCTCCCGGACCGGAGCACAAACCCGTGTCCCCTGCATCGGCAGGCGGACCCCCAACCACTGCGCCACCAGGGAAGCCCCACAGATAGATTTTGAAGAGTGTTGATAGATCTGCCGATTGCTATGATATTTGAAGGCAGACTTTCATAACCAAGTGTGGCCAATATAAATTCTAGTATTCAATATGAAAAGTGCTGAGGCATCAGAAAAGCAAATCCAAGATGAAATTTCACGACAGGCACCGGACTGGCAAAAATTAAAAAACCTTAACAATCCTCAGTGTTGGTGAAAATAACTGAGCAGAAGGAGGGCTCACATGCTGCTGAGGAATGTAAATGGGCAGAGCCGCTCTGGCAAACTGCTTGATCTCTGAAAGCTGAGCACATCACTACCCTGTAACCCAGGGTAACAAGTGACATGTACAGGAATATATATTGCTAGCATGATTTGTAACAGCCCGAGATTTGAAACAACCCACGTGTCTATCAACAGCAGAATCGACAAAGTATGTCACATTCACACAGTGGAATGCTGAATAGCATTGCAAATGAGTTCATTCTTTCAGCACTGGGAAATACGCTGGGATGAATCTCACAGTCATAGATAGTTTTCCTAGACATCAGTAGGACATTCCCTGGGCAAGACTGATCTATATATTCAGGAATGTCCTGGGGCTGTGTTGGCTCTTGTTTAGAGGGTCAGCTCCCGCTCGGTGCCAGAGGTGATGAGGGAGAGGGGTACGTAGGTAGGAGTCATGGAAGGTCTGGAGATGAGGGCTGCCTTGAGGCACAGAGTCTGGGGAAGACAGAACAGAAGGCAGGGCTGGAGCTGAGAGGCTGCCCAAGTCCTCGTGCTTGGGACTCCTGTGGCTCTGATGGGATAGTATATTCTGTCACAGGAACTGGGCAGGTCTGGGCAGAAGGCATCAGTCACCTCGGGTGATGTGCCCAGCTCACCCCTGGCTCCATGCCTGTGGCCTGGTCCCCCTGGAAATTGCTGCTGTTGCGGCTGTGGCTACTGGGAGCATTTGGCCCAGCAGTTCTTGAGCTGAACCTGTCCCCGTGCTCACTCGGGTTGAGTTCTGTGGCCAGTGCTTCCCTCTCTTCAGAGACTGGGTACTTTGTGTTCTCCGAGTATTTCCCCAGCTCCTGTTGCTGTCCCTTATTAATTAAACATTGCATTCCTGGGCTTCCCTGGTGGCACAGTGGTTGAGAGTCCGCCTGCCGATGCAGGGGACACGGGTTCGTGCCCCGGTCCGGGAGGATCCCACATGCCGCGGAGCGGCTGGGCCTGTGAGCCATGGCCGCTGAGCCTGTGCTCCGCAATGGGAGAGGCTACAACAGTGAGAGGCCTGCGTACCGCAAAAGAAAAAAAAAAAAAAACAAACCCCGAAAAAAAACAAAACCAAAAAAAACCATTGCATTCCTGATGCTCCATTGAGAGGAGGAGGTGCGTGTTAATTCCTGAGGTCCTTGTACACTCTGTTCCTTCTCTTTTCCCTCTCTGGTTGTTAGCTGATGTTTTATTAATTTGAAATGAAACTTGGGAAAAATCATACTTAATTTAAAAAAGCAAGTATATATTTAACTACCTAGGAAACTTTAGAATTATGAATTAACATATACTATATTGTGAATTATTTTCTGTTGGATAATGACGAGTTTACAGGATAACTTGAAATTGTGTCAGGTGCTCCTTTGTGATGCCATCTTTTTTTTTTTTTCTGTTACTACTTAACATTTTTTAGTTCTTTATTAATTCCTATGACCAATTGGCTGTAACAATTAAAACAGCCACTAGAGAGCGCTCAAACACTGGAAACAAAGTTTTTCAAGTTAAGAATTTATTTTACAACTTCGGGAAGAAGTAGGCTTGGCAGGTATTTGGTACTGTGTTCATCTTTTCCCTGTTTTTTGGAGTTTCTGCATGAAATGTGGTTCCAGTCCATTGGCAATTGTTACCATTTGAGATTAACGAAAGCCATGACAGCCTCTCCAGAACAATGCAGTCATTTCAGGAGATTTGGACTCCTGTGAGGCCCTATGATGAGCCTTAGGTTCAGAACTCTTGAGACCAGCTTTCTGTAACACAATTGTGTCTTCATACATAGTTTTTCAGTAAATCATTAAAAAATTTCAAGTGTGAGATGCGTTCTGATTTTTCCAGTAGGTTTACTACCAGCAGACAATAAAACTCATGGTTGAAGATCCTGTAGGTATTTTAAAGGCATAGAATCACATTTTATTTTATTTTATTAATTTATGTTTTAAATTTTATTTTATTTTTTATTGGAGTATAGTTGATATAGTGTTGTATCAGTTTCAGGTGTACAGTAAAGTGATTCAGTTATGCATACATATATATTCCTTTTCAGATTCTTTTCCCTTATAGGTTATTACAAAATATTAATGGTTTCCTGTGCTATGTAGTAGGTCCTTGTTGGTTATCTATTTTATATATGGTAGTGTGTATATATGAATCCCAAACTCCTAATTTATCCTTCCTCTCTTTCCCCTTTGGTAACCATAAGTTTGTTTTCTGTGTCTGTGGGTTTATTTCTGTTTTGTATATAAGTTGATTTGTATCATTTTTCTTTTTTTTAGATTCCACATATAAGCGATACCATATGACATTTGTCTTTGGCTTACTTCACTTAGTATGATAATCTCTAGGTCTTTCCATGTTGCTGCAAATGGCATGATTTCATTCTTTTTTATAGAACCTCATTTTTTTTTTTTTTTTTTTTTTTTTTGCGGTACGCGGGCCTCTCACCGCTGTGGCCTCTCCTGCTGCGGAGCACAGGCTCCGGTCGGGCAGGCTCAGCGGCCATGGCTCACGGGCCCAGCTGCTCCGCGGCATGTGGGATCTTCCCAGACGGGGGCACGAACCCGCATCCGCTGCATCGGCAGGTAGACTCTCAACCACTGCGCCACCAGGGAAGCCCAGAACCTCATTTTAAAGATAGATTTTATTCATTTTGTTTTATTATTTTTGGCTGTGTTGGGTCTTCGTTGCTGCAGGCGGGCTTTCTCTAGTTGCGGAGAGCGGGGGCTACTCTTTGTTGCGGTGCGCAGGCTTCTCATTGCGGTGGCTTCTCTTGTTGCGGAGCACAGGCTCCAGGCGTGGGCTTCAGTAGTTGTGGCTAGCGGGCTCTAGAGCGCAGGCTCAGTAGTTGTGGTGCACGGGCTTAGTTGCTCCACGGCATGTGGGATCTTCCCGGACCAGGGCTCGAACCCGTGTCCCCTGCATTGGCAGGTGCATTCTTAACTACTGCACCACCCGGGAAGCCCTAGGACCTCATTTTATTATTCATCACTGTAATCCACAGTGCCTAGCCATTCAAGTAACGTGTATTTCTGGTATTCAGTCAGTGTTAAAGGATTTAATAAATGATTACAAGAATGGTGGGAAAGTGTGGCAGTATAATTTGTTACAAAGAGACAGAAGAGATGGAGAAAAATCTATTTTACTCTCCTTATGACACAATTTAAGTCCCTTCCATCCTATTCTATCATCAATGGCTACAGAAAAGAGTTGTTCATGATCTCTTGTATATATTGAATATTTAGAAGCATTTATTCAATTCTTCTTTGTCTTTTCTACAGAAAAATATTGCCAGCTTTTTAAACTTTTCTTCCTAGATATCACATTTACCACCCTGTTGTGGTTTGTTGTGGTTCTTATGTGTAATAATTTAAAATAAATATTATATTATCCTACATATATGTAGTCTTAAGCATGCAGTGGATATATTTTATGAAATTGAATATAGAGCCTTAAAATTTAGAACTGGAAGGAATATTAATACACACTCTAGTTTGATCCCTTCATTAAACATTTTTATTATGGAAAATGTCAACATACATAAAAGTAGACTGAAATAATGAGCTATCAATTCCAACAATTATTAGAATTTTACCAATATTGTTCGTCTGTTGTCTTATCTCTCAGTCACCCTCCCTATCCCATTCCTTCTCTCTGTTCTCTTCCCTCTGTCTTCCCCCTCCTCCTTTCCCTTCCCCTTGCTATAATTTTTTTTTTTTTGGCTGTGCCATGTGGTGTGCAGGATCTTATTTCCCCAATCAGGGATTGAACCTGTGCCCCCTGCAGTGGAATTGTGGAGTCCTAACCACTGGGCTGGCAGGGAATTCCACCACCACCTTGCTATAGTATTTTTTAAAAAAATTCCAGACATCATATTATATTCTTAAATACTCTAGTACATATTATATATAACAGAAAAGGTTTTTAAAAAATACCATCACAATACCATTATCACACCCAACAAAATCGACGGTGGTTTCTTTTTTTTTTTTTTTTTTTTTTTTTGCGGTACGTGGGCCTCTCACTGTTGTGGCCTCTCCCGCTGCGGAGCACAGGCTCCGGACGCACAGGCCCAGCAGCCATGGCTCACGGGCCCAGCCGCTCCGCGACATGTGGGATCTTCCCGGACCGGGGCCCGAACCCACGTCCCCTGCATCGGCAGGCGGACTCTCAACAACTGCGCCACCAGGGAAGCCCATGGTGGTTTCTTAATATCATCTAATACCCAGTGTTCATGTTTTCTTGATGGTCTTATACGTGTCATTTTTTTTTTTTTTTTTTGCGTCGCGTCTTAGTTGTGGCACGCAGGCTCTTTGTTGCGGCGCGTGGACTTCTCTCTAGTTGTGGCTCGTGGGCTCCAGAGCACACGGGCTCAGTAGTTGCAGCACACAGGCTTAGTTGCCCCACGGCACGTGGGATCTTAGTTCCCTGACCAGGGATTGAACTAGCGTCCCCTGCATTGGAAGGCAGATTCTTAACCACTGGACCACCAGGGAAGTCCCTCATCCATGTCATTTTGTATTTTATCATTGAACCAGGATTGAAACAAGGCCCTATATTGCATTTAGATAACGTTGACTCTTAAGTCCCTTAATTTCAAACATTTTCCTATTATTTTTTAGTGCCATTTATTTATCAAAAACAAATTGTCCTTTGTTTTAGCCAAAGCTGGAATGTTGGAAGCTTTCTTCTGTCCTTTTGGTGCCATGGTTCTCTCTCACCTGTATTTCCTGTGAACTGCTAGTTGGGTGTAGAGCCTTGATTAGATTCAAGTTGCTTTATGGAGGAAGGGTAAGAATTCTTCCTACCTGGTGCTGTGTATTTCCTATTGCCTCATAGGGAGGTGTGTATAATAATGTCTGGTTGCCTTCTTATTACTGATGTGATTGCTCACTGGCTTCAGGTGTGGTCAGCCCTCTGATTATGAACTTTCCCATCACTCTCATACTTAGTAGTTTTAGCATCCATTGATGATCATTGCTTATTGCATTAGTCCTTTAGGGTTCCAAAAATGGTAATTTTCTCATTCTGTAATTCCTTTCTCATTTACAGCTGGGCGTTTTCCTTACATAAGAGCTTTCCCATATCAGCTAATTGGTTATCCTAAAATATAGTTTGTTTAGCAAAGGCAGGATAAATGATTGTTGCCCTTTATAGACCAATATTCAGAATAATAAGTTGGTGCCTTAGTAGTCTTAATCTGTCCAATGAGATTTTCTTTATATTAAGAAATTATGGATTTACATATGTATGTTTATTTCAGTCTGTTGTAGTCATTAGTCTTTTGGATGCTTAAGTTGTTCCATTTCAGGCCAATGGGAGACTGTTCTAGTTTGCTCCTCTCTACTTTCTACATGAGCCTACTACTGTGTCTGATAACTTACTTGCTTTCTGTCCACAAGATTTCACTATTCTTGGGAAGAGTCAGCCCTAGTTCTGAAGTCAATTCTATAAGGAACCTTGTTTAATTTTAGCTGAAAATGGTGCTTCGAGAATGCAGTCTGGGTAGGGGTGCTCACTGCTGCTGGGATTGTCGTTTCTTTTCGAACTTTTCACGGGTGAGAGCTAGGAAGTATTTCTTAAAGAGAAAAGTCACAAGTTCATTCATACCTATACTTCCAGTTCACATTTAAAATGATGGTTTTTACCTTTTTATTTAAAATTTTAATTTCTCATAAACTGAAAGTCTTAGCTGCTAATGACATTAACATACCTATTTTCTTTAACCTATAGTTTAGAATAAATAGTTTAAAAATAATAACCATGTTATTACTAACAGTAAAACTACAAAGTGCTGTTTAAGATATTTTTGTTTTATTTTGTTTTTTTTGGTCCTTGGGATACAATCCACTAGGTGATATATACAGTCAAAATACTGAGTTTTCAGGTCAATTCAAATAATTCTTCACTTTGTACTTCTGTCACCAGTATGATATATAATTATATATATTTTTCAATTTGTATTACATATTTTGGCATTAGAGATTTAGGGATTGCTTTGTGCTTTCTTTTTGGATCAAAGATGGTAATGCTTTTTTTTACTGAAGAGTTACAAATATACAGAAATGTGTACAAAACATAAATTTCATGCTCACCGAATTGTCACAAAGTGAAAACCCAGGAAGCTGCCACTGGTTCAAGAAATAGAACATTGCCAGCTCACCAGCACACCCCTTGTGCCCTGTCTCGATCGCTACTCTCTCCCTTTGCTTTAAAGGTATCTACTACCATACCTCTGGTACTGTGATTATTTTGCCTGTTTTTGAATTTTATTTAAATTGAATCATATGACGTATTCTTTGGTATCTGGCTTATTTTGTTACATGTCATGTGTGTGAAATTCATCCTTGTTTTAGGTGTCTGTAGTTCCTTTTCATTACAGCATCACACCACTAGTGATGGACATTTGGGTTGTTTGCCATATTTGGCTATTATAAATAAATCTTGTAAAAACATTTTGATGCACTTATGTGAACTTTCTGTTAGATAAACCTAGAAGTTAGAATTGCTAGGTCATAGCGTATGTGTATGTTCAACTTTAGAGGGTAATCTAAACTGTTTTCCAAAACGGTTGTATAAACTTAAAATCCTTTCACCAATGAAAGAGAATTTTCAGTGATTTGTATTCTCATTAATACTTGGTTTTGGTATAAAATCATGTTAAATTAGTATCTACCAAGTTCTTTATTTTTAACATGAATGAGTATTGAATTGGTTATATGATATCTATAGAGGTGATTGTATGGGTTTTATTCCTGTCTCTGTTAATAGGTGGATTATATCAATGGCAACCCTAAAATTAAACCACCCTAGCATTTTTCAAAGTAACTCTACTTTTGAGTCATGATGTAGTAACATCTTTATAATGCACTGTTGGATTCTTTCTGCTAATATTTCTTCTGTATTTGTCTCCCCATTTCCCCCCCCATGACATTGAGTTCTTGAAAAGCCCAAGCCAGTTGTCTTGTAGAATGTTCCACATTTGTCTACTTGCTTTTTCTTACCATCATGAAACTTGATTTTCGAGTCCCTACATTTCCTATAAACTATAAGTTAGGTTTAGAGGCTTGATTAGATTCAGGTTAAAGTTTGTTTTTTTTTTTTTTGTAAGACTATATCATAGGTGATATTGGGTGCTTCATATTTCATCATATCAGGAAGCATATGGTGTTTGTACCCTATTAATTGTACTTGAATCACTTGATTAAAGAGGTGATGACATATATCTCCATTGTGAAGTTACATCTTTTTCCTTTGCAGTGTCACTTTCAGTGCCAAGTTAAGTATACAATAAGAAAATAATTTGAAAAGTTATAGGGATTGTAACTCGCTTGTTTTAACCTTTTTCTAAATTGAAATGCACAATTTTAGTTAGTTCATGACATGTTAGTCAAGGTATTAGCTGTTATTAATTGCCGTTACGTTTTTCTCATTTCATTTTCAACAGATTAATTCACTAAGTTCATCGTGCTATGCAACATTATTATTGCCATTGCTGTTTTGAAATTCATCTAATTTTCAAATTTATTTTGCTTTTTATGTCCTAATTTTTTTTTTGGTAGGATAATCACATCTTGTGATTTAGTTGCTCAAAAGATGAAATCTTCTCTGAATTCTTGATTTAAGAATATTGACACTCTGTTATTCAGCCTTCTACTGAATTGGTTTTAGACTTGAACTTTATGTTAAACAGTAGATATATGGTGATTTAAAGCATTATTCAACTTAGTTCTCTCTGAACATTGTGTACTTGTGGAACTCTAAACACGGGACATGATGAACTGTATTTAGGGACAGTTGGCTGTTCTGGCATCTGTTTTAGAGGTTGTGGTGTAGCGTGCTCCACTTTGGGCTCTTGCTCTCTATTAAGCTGCACAATTGCACCACTTCCTCCGCCGTCCCGGTGCCTTGCATGCTGTAGCTTTTCACTACTGGAACAACTGCACGTGGCAAGCTCAGTCATGGTCCTTATTTTCCACAGTCCTCATTTCCAACTTATAGCTTTTTTGAAGAACAAATGATACTTGTTGCACTTTTGAGAGTGTACATATTTTATGTACATAAATGAAATTGTTTTGGGGAATGTACATATTTTATGTACATAAGTGAAATTGTTTTTACCTAGAGTTTTCCCCATGTAGCGTTTATTATGCTTTTTTCTAATTATAAAATAATGTATGGTTTTCTTTTTAAAAAAATATTTCATTTATTTATTTATTTGTCTGAGTCGGGTCTTAGTTGTGGCACACGGGGTCTTTAGGTGCGGCATGATCTAGTTCCCTGACCAGGGATCAAACCCTGGCCCCCTGCATTGGGAGCACGGAGTCTTAGCCACTGGACCACAAGGGAAATCTTTGGCTTTCTAATTATGACAACTTAGCTACTTAGATTACCTGGAAATCCTCCCACAGCAAAATAAATATCTAGAAATACAGGATAAAATGTAACAAAAAGATTTGTAAAATACTTAGATGCACAAGAAAGGGAAATTCTCAAAAGTCAGAAATGGGGAGCTGAAATCTGAAATGGTAAGACTTTGAGGCTGTCTGAGGCAGGGTAGGGTGGTGGTTATTGCTGTTAATTTTGAGATCTGGTAGAACTTAAGAACAGTAGATGAGGCCTTAGGTTCCCCAGTGGCAGTTAGTTGGAACTAAGACTCTTGAAGAGCTATCCCTGTAGTAAAAGGGGAATTTTGCAAGGAGAATAAAAAAAGGAGCAATCCATTTATTTACACTGGGAGATAACAAGCAAGCTTGTTGATTTTTATCTTCAGCTCTAGAAAGGTTAAAAAAAGTTTTCATATAAGTTTGTAACCACAGTTTTTTGAGTTCATTAATGTTTGGAGTATGCATTTATACTTCTTTCTTCCCAACTGAGAAATTAACATAAAAATCAGACCTGGGTTGGAGTTCTGGTTCTGGTAATGGTTGAGAAGCTTCTGCCAATAATGATAATGAATCGGGACAGAATATAAAAACGGAAGTAGGTAGAAGCTAGAGGGGACACACAACTTGAAAGAAAGGAAGCTGTGTGAGCTGTGTTTTTAACTGGCTTTTCTTCAGGCAGGTGCTCTGAGTTCACACAGGGGAACAGAGTTCAAGTAGAACCCAACAGTCTTCCTGGATCAAGGAACTGAGTCCCACCACTTAACTTGGTGGGACTTGACCTCCAAACTCTTATCTCCCCAGCACTGAGCAACTGTTGAAATTTCTGCTCCTCTTTGACCTCTCACTCACTGCTTTCTGCTGGGGTCCAGGGAGTTTCACTCAACGCACACACACAGCCTCCAAGTTAGCCAAGGACCTCAGAAACTTTTGGAAAATTTTCAACAATTATCCCATCAAAATTTTTTTCTATCTCATTCTCTATTTTATGTGTATATTATGTTGTATGTACACATTGTATGTGTTTTTGCATTGTATGTGAAATAGGTAATGTTGATTTAAGGTGAAATGTGATTACTTAACGGATGCTATGGTAACCTGAAGAGTATCCAGTAAAAAAAAGTAAACAAAGAGCTGTAGCTAATTTGGTCAGTAGAAGAAATGAAATGCAATTCTAAATTAATACTCAATCAAAAATAAGTCGGGAAAGGAAGATTAAAGGGAGAAAGATCAAATGGGACAAATAGAAAGCAAATAGCAAGATGATAGACTTAAACCATACCACATTAATAATTACATTAAAGTTCAGTGGCCTAGATACTTGAGTCAAAAGGTACAGATTGTCATACTGGATTAGAAAAAGCCTAACTATATGCAGTTACATAAGCCATACTTTAAACATGAAGATAGACTAACAACATGGAAGAAGATATACCATGGAAACACTGATAACAAGAAAGCTGCATGGCTATGTTAATAACAAAGTATATGCTAAGGGAGTTACACTAGAGATAAAGATGGGTGTTTCATAATGAGAGTTTCAATTTATTAGAAAACATATTAACAATCCTGAATTTGTAGGCACCAACCAAGAGCACTTTAAAATAAATGAAGGGAAAATTGACAGAACTAAAAGAAGTAGACAAATCTGTTATTATTGTTGGGTAATTTTTAAACAAGCAAGACAAAGTCAGGACACAGAAGATTTGAGTGATATGAATGAAATTGAAATAATTGACATTTATAGAATACTAATTTGAACAACTGTAAAATATTTACATTCATTTAAAATGCACACTGAATATTCACTAAGACCATATTGTCAGCCATAAAACATATCTTAACAACAAAGGATTAAAATCATTTAGAATATATTCTCTGACGACGATGGAATTTAGAAGTTAATAAGAGGAAATCTAGAAAATCCTCAAATATTTAGAGCTTAAGCAAAATACTTTTAAGTAACTCATGTTTTTTTTCCTCTTTTTCATCAGTTTCATGATTTATTTATTTTTATTGAAGTATAGTTGCTCGACACTGTTGTGTTTCAGGTGTACAGCACAGTGATTCAGTTATACATAATATATATCTATTCTTTGTCAGATTCTTTTCTCTTATAGGTTATTACAAAATATTGAGTGTAGTTCCCTGTGCTGTATTGGTCCTTGATGGTTATCTATTTTATATGTAGGAGTGTATATATGTTAGTCCCAGATTCCTAAATTATCCCTCGCCCCTTTCCCCTTTGGTAAGCATAAGTTTGTTTTCTATGTCTGTGGGTCTCTTTCTGTTTTGTAAATAAGTTCATTTGTATTTTATTTTTAATTCCATGTATGAGCGATATCATATCTGTCTTTCACTTAGTATGATAATCTCTAGGTCCATCTCTGTTGCTGCAAATGGCATTATTTCATTCTTTTTTTTATGGCTGAGTAATATTCCATTGTATACACATTCCACATCTTCTTTATCCATTCTTCTGTTGATGGACATTTAGGTAGTTTCCATGTCTTGGCTATTGTAAGCAGCGCTGCAGTGAATTGTAATAGTGCTGCATGTGTCTTTTCGAATTAGTTTTCTCCAGATACTCGCCCAGTAGTGGGATTGCTGGATCGTACTGGTAACTCTAATTTTAGTTTTTCAAGGACCCTCCATACTCTCCTCCATAGTGGCTGCACCAGTTTACATTCCCACCAACAGTAACTCATGTGTTAATGAAAAACTCTGAAGAGGATTTAGGTAAATTTTAAACTGAATGATAATGGACGCCCAACACGTCAAGAGTTTTGTGATGCTGTTAAAGTGGGAGTGAGAGGGAAATAGTCCACAGCTTTAAATGCTCAGAGACGAGCACTAGCTATGAAAAGCCTAACACGTATCCCAGTTGCCTGGAAGGTTTGTTAGAATGCAGATTGTTGGACCTCACCTACAGAGTCTCTCACTCAGTAGGTCTGGAGTGGGGCACAATAATTTGTATCTTAATAAATTCCTAGATGACTTTGTACTGCTGCTGGTTCCAGGACTGTACTTTGAGAACCACTATATGAGAAATCAAGAATGTTCTAAGTTCCAATTTAGGAAGTTTAGGGCTTCCCTGGTGGCGCAGTGTTAAGAATCCACCTGCCAGTGCAGGGGACACGGGTACAAGCCCTGGTCTGGGAAGATCCCACATGCCGCAGAGCAGCTAAGCCCGTGCGCCACAACTACTGAGCCTGCGCTCTAGAGCCCGCGAGCCACAGCTGCTGAGCCTGCGTGCCACAACTACTGAAGCCCACGCACCTAGAGCCCATGCTCTGCTACAAGAGAAGCCACTGCAAGGAGAAGACCGTGCAGCACAATGAAGAGTAGCCCCCACTCACTGCAACTAGAGAAAGTCCGTGTGCAGCAACAAAGACCCAATGCAGCCAAAAATAGATAAATAAAATAAATAAATTTATTTTAAAAAAAAGTTTAGGAAAAGGAAAGCAGATTCAACCCAGTGCAATTAAAATAAAGGAAATACTAAAAAATAAGAGCTGAAGTCAATGAACTGGAAAAGTAACAGTATATAAAAACCAGTAAAACTGGTAGTTCATATGTTGATAAACTTATTAAACTTGTAGCCAAATTGATCAAAAGAAAATAAAGAGAAAATACAAATAAGCCATGTCAGGACTAAAAGGGAGACAGCAAGGGAATAGATCCAGCACTCAGGGTACCAAGGGGGTAATCTGAATAGCTTTATGCCTACTTACTTGACAGCTTAAATGGACAAGTTGTCCGAATAACACAACTTTCTGGAACTGATAGAAGACAGAAAAATTTGGAGAACCCTGTGTCTGTGAATACATTAATAAAAAACCTTCCGCCCCAAACAGCTCTGGGCTTCTATGAGTTCATTGGTGAATTCAACCGCCACCCCGCCCATATATTAGTGTGTGTGTGTGTGTGTGTGTGTGTGTGTGTGTGTGTGTGTGTGTGTATACATACACATATGTAACAGTATATACATTGATATATGTTTATATTTACTCAACATCACGTTTACTTAACTTTACGAGAAGGTACAAGACAGGCAACATAGCATGAATGATAACAGGGTAATTGGCCTTAAATCAGAAGGGACATAATTCACTGTCACAGGAAGAAAGGATTAATAAATGGAGGTGGAGTAGGGGGTATGATTTGGTGGTGGGAGAATGAGGGATCTTGTATCTAACGGCTTCTGACAATGGAGTACCTCAGGGTCACCACCAGAAAGAGGTGGAGGAGAAGATACGAAGTTGTCATTTCAGAGAATGGGAAAGAGAATAAAGCTGCACAGAAACCAAGTTTGGTTTGTTTCACCTTAAATTGTTTATCACAATCTGCCTAGTTGTGTGATGTTCTCCAGAAGATAGTTGGGTCTTTAATCAAGGGAGGACTTGAGTCTGTTTAGGGGAGAGAGTGGTCATTTCCAAACCCTCTTGCCTAAGGCCTTACAGTTTTAGGTCTTTTCTGTCAGAACCCAGTCTATGTAGGAAAGCATGTCAAGAAAGACTGTGAGGAGGTGGTGGGATCATTGGCTTGGATGTTTAAAGGAATGTTGCTCAAGGGCTTTGAATAAGGAAGCTTGAGAGAGGTGTGAGTGAAAGTGAGAGGGTGTCTGAATTAGAGAAGTATTGGGGATACCGTGAAGGTTCTGGGTGTGACTGTGGCTGAGTCGGGGTAGAGGAACAGGTCAAGGGACCAAGTGATGAGCTCAAGGGACTGTTGTGTGGTCAGGGTTCCAGTGTGTCTCCCATAGGGACATCCACTTGGCTGAAAGTGAGGACAGGAGTATAGTTGGGGAGGAAGGTGGTGAGCCAGGAAGGAGCCCGTGTCCTCAGTGGACAAGAAGCATGAGCAGGGGGGTCAGTAGCCAAGGGCACTGAGGAGAGAGGACAGTGTGATAAGATGATGGGAGACTCAGAATCACAGGTCCTTGGTCAGGACAGGAGTGAGGAGGAACGCAGCCTCACCTAGCCTCAGAATATACTCTGAGTTCGGCTTGGGATGCTTGCTGCTTGGCGGGGCAACAGGAAGCATAGAGAGACGTAGGTTTTCCACCTAAATCTCAGGGAAAACAATCTCTCTCTTCTTTGGATAAAGTGCTATTGATAAATTTGGCCCACCATAAGGACTCGCTTAACAACAGTGCCGCCTGTGTGAGGGTTTGTGTTACAGCCAAACACAGAGCACTAGTCACAATGTTGCCGGTGGGAAGAGCTCTTAATGAATTAGTTAACCATGTTTTTGTGAATACTTTTCTTTCTAAAGCCTGCATTTGAGCAGGATTTTCTTGTTGATGGCAATTTGTGAAAATCGTGCTAGGTGCTTTCCTGAAAAAACTACCTCTACCTTGTTGGGCTTATAATTCCCCCCTTTTCACAGGTATCAAATGGCCCCGCGGGGTGCTTTGTACCCCACTGCTGCCTCAGTGTAGCATCCTCAGCAGTTTCTGCGCTGAGGGGCTGTAAGACACCATCTTTCACACCAGGCACTGCGTGACCGTTTCTGGCTTGTTTGAGGGCCTGAGCTGGGACTGATTCTCATTTATAATTCTTCCTCATTGTTAGTTTCAGTGAATTTGCCCTTGTACCTTTCTGCTAAACAAACTTCTTTTTCTGTTACTTTTTGGACAGCATGAGAGACAAATTTGTTAAATAATAAAGCAAGGGTTGAATAATATTCATACCTTTGTGTAGAACGAAGTGAAACGTTCTGGGTTTATTATATTAAGCCATGATGCTGAAGTGCATATCGTTTGGGGAATTGCCATATTTGAATCACTTTTGCATACAAATTAAACATCTCACATCAAAGAATATTTAAAAGGCATGCTTCCTAATTTCTTATAATGATAGAATTCATTTAATTTCTTACCTGACATCTTGTAGAACAATTTTCAGCCTCTGTGTTTTCTGCTCTGACTAATTTTTATGCTCATTTTACCTGGGCTATGAACATACCTTTGTTATAATATTTTTAGGACAGCAGTTGTGAGGCTTATTATATATTTGAATGTGATATAATTTAGTAATCCTTGGGAACCTAGCAAAGCATCACATTTAATTTTCTCTTAGATGAAAGAAACATGGGAAGAGAATTGGTGATGGGAAGAATTGCAGAGAACACAAAATGAGAGCTGATTCCTGAAGCAGAAAAGTGCAGTTTAAAAATGAGCTTCCCTTATATTTCTATTTGAGGAGTGTGGAAAAGATGACATTAAGAATATAGTGACAAGTAAATAATACTAGTTGTATATAGCAAGCTCAGAACTACAGTATTGGAGCTATGTCTTTGTGCCATAACTTTTCAATTATTATACATTGAAAAGAATTTTAATAAAGGACAATGGTAACTTGACCTCTTAAGAAAACATTTATGTCGTGAGCATGATTGTGTTCTGCTCTTCCCAAGAAAGATGTCATTTAACCCTCTATCTATTTATCTATCTATCTATCTATCTATCTATCCATCCTTTGCCCCCCAGTAGATGCTTACATTAGATACAGAAGAGGGGACCTGCCACCGTGTGGCCATACCTGGAATATATGTCTGGCTTGGTTTCTTCTGCCTGGAATGGCCTCTTCCTCTGTCTGTGTCAGGTTTAGTTTGTGGTCGCCAGAAGGAAGCAGAGAAGAGTGGAAAGAGGGTATATGCATCCCTTTCTGGTATGGCTGCCAAGAATTGTGACTATAGTACCCTATGTTGGTAAAAAGACACATGTTAGGACAGCATTCCTGTTCTCATCACCGTAGGTCGATTCTCGCTGGAGGCCTCTGCAGGCTGCCAGTGTCTACTTTGCATCCCTCTCCTTAGCCTCTGCCACCCAGTTGCCATCCGTGTACATAGATGCTTGATGAGTAGTCAAGAAGTGGGATTCAGAGGCTGATGACATATGAATTCTGTGTCCCTGGTGATTCCAGCAGTTTCTTTCCCTTTTAAAAAAATTTGAGTAAGACTAAAAACTGTAAAACCAGTAGTTTGTGAAGGCTTAAAAGGTCGTTGCTCAAAATGAAACCTGACAACTTACTAACTGGTCAGTCTAAGTGTACGATATGGGGTTCCACTATTATTTTCCAAGGGGGAAAGGATGAATCCAGCTATTGGGGTGAACCTGTCATTTTCAGTATTAATTGATTTCACAAGGTGATAAGGAAAAACTGGAAAGTGAAGCTTTTCAAAGGGGACTATCATTCACCCTCCCTATCCTGTGGCACACTCAAATTGGGATAATTCAATGATGGTTTATTTACAAAGGGGTGATTGAGGACAAGGGATGGTGCCATTTTGCAGGGTTGGTAATAGTAGAATTGTCCTCACCTTTCGGTCCCAAAAGAATAAGTGGGTTGGGGAATTCCCTGGTGGACCAGCGGTTAGGACTTGGCACTTTCACTGCTGTGGCCTGGGTTCAATCCCTGACCAGGGAACTAGGATCCCGAATGCTGTGTGGTGTGACCAAACAAAAAAAAAAAAAAAGAAAAAGAAAAAGTGGGTTGGGATGAATGTGGTTCCTGCAGCCCAGAAGGAGATGCGTTTGGGAGGCTGATTGAAAGTGGCAGGACCATGAATGGTGGAGTTGGCACAAGTACAGGGGCAAGGATGGCTGATCCATACCTGGAATGGGCATCTCTTCCTGTGAGGGCACAGTGCTGTCCCCTCCATGATCAGAGGGTTCCAGTGTAGTCAACCTGCTGCTGGCTGGCCGGCCAGGCCCTCCAGGGAATGGAGCTGTATCATGGCTCAGTATTGGCCTCTGTTCATGGCAGATTGGGCACCCAGCAGTGGCAGTAGCCAGGTCAGCCTTGGGGAGCAGAAGCCCATGTTGTTGAGCCTATGCATTGCCTCCATCCTTGCCCCCATGTTTTTGTACATGGCTTCGTTGAGCGAGCACCTGTGTAGCTGGTGAAAGATGCTGCCTGGCATCTGCGGGATAGTTCTGCTCTTCCAGCTGACTGGTGATGCCTGTTGTGGGCATTTATATGGGTGGGCTGTGAATGTCTTTACATTCTGTTCCCATTCCAAGAGCCCACCTATACCCCTCTCCCCCAGACTTTTTTTTTCTTTCTTTTTTTTTTAGTACAGTTGTTTTCTTTCTAAGTATTTGACCCCCTGGCAAGCCTATTAACTACTGTTTTCTGAGTTGGTATAGATGCATCCCTAAGTCCATCTCTCTCTGGGCAGTGCATGTACATTTACCATAAACAAAGTTCTGCCCACTCAGAGGATTTCCTTTCACCGTTGTCCTTCTGGGCCACCTTTGGGTAGGATTGCACTGAAGTGGCCATCCACTTTGTACTGGTGCCGACGTACCGTGCAGATCCATGTGTGCACCAGGTCTATTTATGCTTTTTCGTCCTGGCAGGGAGGAAATGTAGAACTCCCTAGAAAGTCATGGGGATGGTCTGAGGAAGGGAGAGGCAGCTGAGCAGTGGCAGCAGATACCATGGGAGTCTGAGCTGCCTGCATATGGAATGTGAATGAGTGAATCTGCTTGGCTTGGGCTCATATCTACCATTTCAATTTTAAAATAAAATGCTACTGTGCATAACCAATTTTATGGTAACATCCAGTTCATGATGGGCAGATCAGGTCCCGAAGTATCTGGAGGCAGGCATTCAGTCTCAGCCAGGGCCCAGCAACAAGCCAGGAATGGCTTTTCAAATGGAGAATGGCGGTTGGCAAAGGGGAGGGCAAGACTTATTCTAAAATCTGGGGCATCTGTGCTATGATTCTGCTACAGGGGCTTGCCTCGGGCTTTCTATAGCCTCCCTTTCTGCCACAGTCAGTTCTGACAGCGATACGTCTGCTGGGTCTGGCAGACAAGCTTGGGCCCCTCTCAAAACTGGCAGCCTGATCAATGATCACTAAATGGTTGGAGCCTCTAAAATCCAGATGGGCTCACTAATCATTGGACCTCCTAATCTTGGTGGGTAGTGCCAGGCGTAGCAAATTCTGTCTCACTTTAGAAGGAATGTAATCACATTCTCCAAGACCACTGGATTCCTAGGAACTTCACCAATGTTAATATACCGTGAACTTTTGGCAGGATTTATCTCCTACCCTCTGGCATGCCAGTTAGGATGCTGCTCGCTAGGTCCAGTTAGCATAATATCATTGGTGTAGTGGAATAGCATGTTGTCCCACAGGGTATCAAGATGATCAGGGTCCCTCTGGACTGTATTATGACAGAGTGGGAGACTTGATATAGGGGCAATTCAGCAAGTAGAAACAAGTTTTTTTTTTTTTTTTTTTTTTTTTGCGATACACGGTCCTCTCACTGTTGTGGCCTCTCCCGTTGCGGAGCACAGGCTCCGGACGTGCAGGCTCAGCGGCCATGGCTCACGGGCCCAGCCACTCTGCAGCATGTGGGATCCTCCCGGACCGGGGCACGAACCCGTGTCCCCTGCATCGGCAGGCGGACTCTCAACCACTGTACCGCCAGGGAAGCCTTTTTTTAGAAATAACTTTTGATTTTTTTTTTTTTTTTTTTACTGACTGGAATAGAAAAGAAAGTGCCAGGGGCTATATTGATTTACTTCTGTAAAGATGCCATATCTGAAATTGCAGCTACAATCAGCATCGTCATCTGATTAGATTTGCAAAAGCTGTAGTCATTCTGCATGACCCAAGTGGATTCTGCACTGGCCTAACAGGAAGTTAAATGGGCGTGTGGTAGAAATCACTGCCCTGACACCTCTCAAGTCTTTAATGGCACTGATCCCTAATCGTTGATCTCCATGGATATGATTTGCTTTTGGTTTACTGTCATCAGGTGGGCAGGCAGGGTAGGTTTTCTAGTTCTAGTTGCTGCCACTTTGGTCCTTCCTACTCTAAATAGGGATCTGTTGTGGGAATCCTGCTAATTAGTATCTTTTTTTCACCATATGTTCTAGGGTTAGGAACATAACTAGGGCTAAGTGTGTGGGCCCACTGGACAGATGTGAGATGGATTTGGTTAAGACTCCACGCGGCCCCTGGCCTTAATAAGCTCCTCCTCTGACTCCTGGAGTATAGTGGCACCTTAGGGCTTCAGAGGTCAACCCTCGTTCAGAGCCAGTATCTAATAAGTTCAGAGAGTCTGAGCATTTCCCTTTCCCCAGTGCTCAGTCATGGTAAATGGCTGAGGACCCTCTGGGGAAGCAGAGTGCTGGGACAGATTCACAGCATTTACCTGTGGCCAATTTGTAGGCGTCTCTTTCAAGGGGACTTCAGCTTAGTCCAGGAACTCTGGGTCTGTGAACCAGCTTGGGCGTGGGATCTGGATAAGAGGCTGTGAGTCCTTGTTACGGGGAATTTTTTTTTTTTTTTTTTTTTTTGTGGTACGCGGGCCTCTCACTGTTGTGGCCTCTCCCGTTGTGGAGCACAGGCTCCAGACGCGCAGGCTCAGCGGCCATGGCTCACGGGCCCAGCAGCTCCACGGCATGCGGGATCCTCCCGGACCGGGGCACGAACCCGCGTCCCCTGCATTGGCAGGCGGACTCTCAACCACTGTGCCACCAGGGAAGCCCTGTTACGGGGTTTTTTGTTAGGTCTCTGCCCAAATAGACCCAGACATTTTCTTACTATATGTCAAAGTGTCACCTTTGTAGGCTGATTTGATGGTCAGTTTACCACTGTCTCAGATTCTAATGGGTCAGAATACTCTGGTCACCAAATTGCCCTGTGACTCACTGTGGCACTTGTACAGTTAAGTGCTGCCATTGGTCTTTGCTGTCCCTAAATTCCTTTGCTCCCTCTGTGATCAGAGAACCCAATTCCATCATCGGTGTGTCTTCCCACTGTCATTTCTGACCTATAATGGATCCCGCTGCAGAGCTGCTCAGAGGCACTGGTGCCCCCGCTCACCAAGGCATGTTTCTTAGGCCCTCCCAGGAGGGGTGGTTTAGGGGGATGGCTGGACAGATTGCACTTTGCAGAACCATTCCAATGTTTCCAGTTCCCTGAGCTTTCAGACTCTGTCCTCTGTAGCAGTGGTTCTGAACTTTAGTGGCTCATAAGAATTCCCGGGGGGCTTTAAAAATTCTCATGTCCAGGCTATACCCCAGACCAGTTAAACCAGAATCTCTGGGGGTGGATGCAGATAGCTGTAGTTTTTAAAGCTTCACAGGTGATTTGAATGTGCAGACACTGGAGTCCCGCAGTAGTGATTCTCAGTGTGGTTGAGGCCATCAGCATTATTAGCATCTCTTGGCAGCTTGTTAGAGTTGCACATTCTTAGTGCCCACCCCAGGCTCACTGCATGAGAAGCTCTGAGGGCAGGGCCCAGCTTTCTGTGTTTTTACAGATTCTTCAGTGATTCCGTTGCATACTAAAATTTGAGAACCAGTGTTCTGCAGTGTGCTGGTGAAATCCTAGCGTTTTGACCTCATTAATTAAAGGCTATCATTAAGGCCACATTTCAGTTGGTCAAACTAGGAAACTCCCAGGTGTTTGAACCTCTGGCCTCCAAGGTGAGAGGCATTGTGACTGTGAGCTGCAGACCTGCTTTTTTAAAAAAATTAATTTATTTTGTTTATTTTTGGCTGCATTGGGTCTTTGTTGCTGAGTGCGAGCGGTGAGAGGGGGCTACTCTTCGTTGCGGTGCACAGGCTTCTCATCGCGGTGGCTTCTCTTGTTGTGGAGCACGGGCTCTAGGCACGTGGGCTTCAGTAGTTGTGGCACACGGGCTCAGTAGTTGTGGCTCGCAGGCTCTAGAGCGCAGGCTCGGTAGTTGCGGCGCACGGGCTTAGTTGCCCCTCGGCATGTGGGATCTTTCCGGACCAGGGCTCAAACCCCTGTCCCTTGCATTAGCAGGTGGATCCTTAACCACTGTGCCACCAGGGAAGCCCTGCAGACCTGCTTTGTTTTGATTCTCAAGGAAGATTTTTTTTTTTTCCCCCACCGCTTCATTCAGGACCAAGATCTTGAGGTTCCTTACTGCCCTCTCTTGCAGGCTGGTTCACTTCTTATTCGTACATCCTTGGGGTACCAACTTAATATGAATGGTTTCCTATGTGATGGCACACCATGGGTAAGCCCTAGAGTTTGTGTCTTGTTCCATTTCAAAAGGTCATTTCAAGGTCACAAACATTCACCCACGTGCCTGCAGGGTTAAAATGTCTTGAATGCTTACCTATTTCTTTATTTTCTTCTTTTCTCTCTGTTTGAATACTTTTGAAGTTTCTGTCTTTGAGATTTCCTTAATTTCTTGCCAGTTCAGCTATGCATTTTATGAGAATATTTAAAAATATTTTATCTGGCATTTTACAATTACTTTCCATGGGAGGAATCTTTAGGATATTTTGTCTGCCATCTGCCAGAAATGGACAAAAGAATTTTAATGATTAATCAGGTTTTGAACTACAGATTTATTACAGATTTATTGCAGTTTGACATTGAATTTCCTAACCTGTATGGCAAGATTTATCAGTATACTTCTCATTCACAGCTTCTCTGGTGATTGGTGCTTTGCGACACTGGTGTCAGTTCCATGATATAAATGTTGATGGCAGATCTTAGCTGCCACACAAATGATCTTCTTCTACCCTAAGATATGGGTGCCGTAGTTTACTGACTTGTTTTGTCAGTGATTATTTTAAAATGGGAAAACTTCATCATTCCTATGTATCATTAGAGGGGTCTCTGTGAATTGGATGATTAGCGTTCTGTCTCAGTCAGGATATGACTAGCTAAAGATATGGTAATGGAGACCATCAAAATCTCAGAGGCTTAAAATTCTCTTGCTGCAGGTGTAGGTGGCTCTGAGGGCAGCTGACCTCAGCATTGCAGGCTGCTTCCAGCTCATGTGGCATCTCCATTCAGCAGGATGCTTTCATGTTTCCTGGGGCAGAGGAATAGAGTAGGGAAAATTGCACGTAGGTGTACATACATCCTTTCTACCCAGCCAGTTGGTCAGAACTACTCACATGGCCCCACCCAACTCCAGGGGAGCTGGGAAGTATTTTTGTGTGTCCAGGAAGGGAGGGGAACTGGGTGGCGCAAGTACTGTTTACCGCTTTTGCAGGTTGACTCTGCTTAACTTAAGCATAAAGGGTATTTATTAGGGGAAATGAGCAAGGTCAGAGACTCCAAGAGGAGGCCTGGAACAGTCAGGACCTGGGAGCTCCAGAGGGCCTTTGGAGCAGGACCCTCTTGGAGTCTTGCTTGGGACCATTGCTAGAAGGAATGAGTGAACTTCAGCTGTTCCTTTACTCTCTGTCACCTGACTCAAGGTTCAGATTTCTGAGCAAGAGCCTTGGCTGTGGGAGGAAAGATGTTTCTGAAGGGAGCCAGGGGCCCTTGCAGGTTCCATGTTTGGAGGGCTTCCCACACAGTGCCTGCTTTGTCATCCCACAGACCAAGCACAGTACAGGAGAGGTATTTCTTCAAAAGGAAGTTGGGTGATGTTAGGAAGAGGGATTGGGTGACTGTTGACCAAAAAAATGACACATTCTTTTGCAGTTGAAATTTGTTGACATCTAATTAAAAAAAAAATCCAGGAACTTGATAAAGTTTGTGTACCTACTGCTTCCAAACTTTTTCTACGGCTGTAAAAGACTGAGAAATTTACTATGCATTTTATTTGCTTTTCCTGATGGTTCATAATCTTTAAGAGAAAAAATCCACCAGTTACAGGTTGTTTGTTTACATTTAGGCCTTGAGAGGGAAGTGACAAGATAGCAGTCCTTACTTCTCCCTGGTTATTTACTTTTAGGAGTTCGATGCCACGATGCCACGTAGTTACCCAATTAACATGCAGAGAATTAGGGATTAAAGGTTACATCCATAGACTGCTATTTTTTTTTTTAACATCTTTATTGGAGTATAATTGCTTTACAATGTTGTGTTAGTTTCTGCTGTATAACAAAGTGAATCAGCTATATGTATACATATATCCCCATATCCCCTCCCTCTTGCGTCTCCCTCCCGCCCTCCCTATCCCACCCCTCTAGGTGGTCGCAAAGCACTGAGCTGATCTCCCTGTGCTATGCAGCTGCTTCCCACTAGCTATCTATTTTACATTTGGTAGTGTAGATATGCCAACACTACTCTCTCACTTTGTCACAGCTTACCCTTCCCTCTCCCCGTCCCCGTGTCCTCAAGTCCTTTCTCTACATCTGCGTCTTTATTCCTGTCCTGCCCCTGGGTTCGTCAGAACCATTTTTTTTTTTTAGATTCCGTATATATGTGTTAGCATACGGTGTTTGTTTTTCTCTTTCTGACTTACTTCTTTCTGTATGACAGACTCTACATCCATCCCCCTCACTACAAATAATTCAATTTCGTTTCTTTTTATGGCTGAGTAATATTCCGTTGTATATATGTGCCACATCTTCTTTATCCGTTCATATGTCGATGGACACTTAGGTTGCTTCCATGTCCTGGCTGTTGTAAACAGTGCTGCAATGAACATTGTGGTACATGACTCTTTTTGAATTATGGTTTTCTCAGGGTATATGCCTAGTAGTGGGACTGCTGGGTCATATGGTAGTTCTATTTTTAGTTTTTGAAGGAACCTCCATACTGTTCTCCATAGTGGCTGTATCCATTTACATTCCCACCAACAGTGCAAGAGGGTTCCCTTTTCTCCACACCCTCTCCAACATTTATTGTTTGCAGATTTTTTGATGCCATTCTGACTGGTGTGAGGTGATACCTCATTGTAGTTTTGGTTTACATTTCTCTAATGATTAGTGATGTTGAGCATCCTTTCATGTGTTTGTTGGCAATCTGTATGTCTTCTTTGGAGAAATGTCTATTTAGGTCTTCTGTCCATTTATGGATTGGGTTTTTTTTTTTTTTGATGTTGAGCTGCATGAGCTGCTTGTATATTTTGGAGATTAATCCTTTGTCAGCTGCTTCATTTGCAAATATTTTCTCCCATTCTGAGGGTTGTCTTTTCGTATAGACGCTAATGTTAAAACTTTGATATCCAGACATCGCCAAGGAGAACTTCTTACAGTGTTGCCATATTGCAACAACATTTTTAGTTATTAGATACAGAATTTTTTTCTCTTCAAACAGGTTTACCATCTTTTTGTTCCTGCCTCTTCAGCCTTTTTCTATCTGTCTAGTGTGTTTTCTCTCTCTCACACTTTTTAAACCAACACTTGTGAAAATGAGAACTTGAAGTTTCAAGTCTACAGATCTGAAATGCAATACCCAAAGAAATCTGAGATTTAATAAAATAAAATTGAAGAAAGAATTATGGGGCTCTTCTTTTATGTGCCCAGGTTGTGTTTGGGACATTGAAAATGGTGTTCTAAGAAAGAAAAGGGCTGGGCAAAGTGGTATCAATTGGGATTCTCTGTTCATTTGAGATTGTGGAATGCCTCTTACTTCAGGGATTAGGGAGGAATACTGAATAGTATCTAATTTAGAAGACTATGTTGTTGTGATGGCTGCTGCTGTATCTCCCTTTGGGAATAGTCATATAGGGTTTCAAAAATGTCCCTTTGGCCTAATAAAACACTGGGTCTGGAGTTTAATTCAGTTTCTATTTGTAGCTTAATTGTATACCCATTAACATGGACATTTAAAAACTATAATTTGAGAGTCAAGAGCAAGCAGACTCTTTCTGCAAGTTCAGAATATTAGTTTTATAACTGTAGAACTTCTTACTTCATCATCTTCCTGTTTTTCTGCCTAAGAGGCTTAGTCCAGGGTATGTGAGATTGAAGCACATTTGACCTTTTAATGTCAATCTGATGATTTCAGATAAAGCCAAAATAGGCCTGGCTTCACTTTGTCAAAGTTGTTGTAAAATGGGTTTTGATTTCAAAATAGTTTAGGAAATAGCATTACAATCTTAAATTATTACTAGAAATAAGCAACTGATCATGCCCGTGGTTGCAGAAGGATAGTTTCTATTAGGGTAGTAGAACCAGTGATGGTGTAGATATGCCTCAAAGCATAATGATATTAGAAATAAGAGTCCCCCCACCAACCCCCTCATTTTCCTTAGGTTTTCCAAAAACGCACACAATAGTAGCATGATACTTGAATATCCTATTTTTTATCTCTTTTAGTTTCAATGTTAGAACACCAGGCAAATTTTTTTTAAATAAATTTATTTTTGGTTGCACTGGGTCTTTGTTGCTACTCAAGGGCTTTCTCTAGTTGCAGAGAGCAGGGCCACTCTTCGTTGCGGTTCGTGGGCTTCTCATTGTGGTGGCTTCTCTTGTTGTGGAGCACAGGCTTCAGTAGTTGTGGCACGTGGGCTCAGTAGTTGTGGCGCACAGGCTTAGTTGCTCCTCAGCATGTGGGATCTTCCCGGACCAGGGCTCAAACCCATGTCCCCTGCATTGGCAGGTGGATTTTTAATCACTGTGCCACCAGGGAAGTCCCAAGGCCAGGCAGATTTTTACAGACTATAGGACAAACATGCATAAGAACAATATCCATGTATTACTTGGATTTCTGAGTTGGAAGAAGAATTAAACAATCTCGTTTACCTTTTTCTGTTTAGTATTGGCATATTTGAATGTCATACTTAGGTCAATGAAAACTTAATTTTCTGCTTGGTATTTGTCATTTATGTGGTTTGTTTATTAATTAGTCTTACAGTTTTCCTTTTTAATATTAATATTTCTTTAAATTTTTATAGAACAAGTGGAAAATCTTTACAAATAACATGGGAGGGAAACATTATTTGTTGTGTATTGTTTAGTGGTATCCAAAGTTAATTTTTGCAAGTGAGATGTCATGTTGCTGTGGCATTACTGGCATAGATTATATGATATTTGTCAATTTACAAGACACCGAGCTCCAAAGCAATTTCTTTTATGCTGGAGGCAGTTCAGTTTTATCTCTTTAAGGGTCTGCAGCATTAAAATGTTTTTAATTTCCTGTGATGCTTACTGATACACAATGCCAGTGGATGATAAAATGGAGAAAGGCTATATGTCTCTGCTATGAATTTTGTGAAACAGAAAGTTGGATCTGGATTTTGAATTTAATATGAGGTTGACTTGAAAAGAATTAAACCTTTTAGTTTGAGATAATTGTAGTTTCACATGCAGTTGTAAGAAATAGTACAGAGAGACACTGGGTATACTTCATCCATTTTTCCCCAATAGTGACATCTTGGAGAACTATTGTGCAATATCACAACCAGAATATTGATGCTGAGATAGTTAATGAAGAGAACAGTTTCACCCCCACAAGGATCACCCTTACTGTCCTTTATAACCACACCCTCTTCCCTCTGTCTCATGTCCCTCCTTCCAACCCCTGGCGACCACTCATCTATTCTCCATTTCTGTACTTCTGTCATTTTGAGGATGTATGAATGGAACTGTATGGTCTGTAACCTTTCAGAGTTGGCTTTTTTTCACTTAACGTAATTCTCTGGCTATTCATCCTGGTTGTTGCACGTGTTAACAGTTTGTTACTTTTTTTTTTTTTTTTGATGTGGACCATTTTTAAAGTCTTTACTGAACCTGTTACAACATTGCTTCTGTTTTATGTCACGGCCCTCTGGCTGCGAGGCATGTGGGACCCCAGCTCCTCGACCAAGGATTGAACCCGCACCTCCTGCATTGGTAGGCGAAGTCCCAACCACTAGACTGCCAGGGAAGTCCCAACAGTTTGTTACTTTTTATTGCTTAATAGTATTCCTTAGTATGACTGTACCACGGTTTATTTAACCATTTACCTGATGAAAGATACCTGGATCATTTCCAGTTTGGTTAGTTACAAATAAAGCTGTTGTAAAATTGATGTACAGGTTTTTGTGTGGATGAAAGTCTTCATTTCTCTGGGATAAATGCTGATGAGTTTCTGGGTTCTCTGGTAGCTGCATGTTTAGTGGTTCATTTGTGTTTTAGAGAAACTGCCAAACTATTTTCCAGCCTGCCTGTACCATTTTACATCCCCACCAGCAATGGTATGAGTGATCCAGTTTCTCTCCATCCTCAGCAGCAGGTGGTGTTGTCACTCTATTTTATTTTTGCGATTCTGATAGGTGTGTAGTGATATCTCATTGTGGTCTTAATTTGCATTTCCCTAATAGCCAATGATGTTGAACATCTTTTCATGTGCTTATCTGCCAGTTGTATAGCTTCTTTGGTACAACGTCTCTGTGATTTTGGTATCAAATCTACTCTTAACCTAGATTCTGAAGACTTTATCTTATTGTTTTACTTCTAGTTTTCTGTTTTACATTTAAATCCATGATCCATTTTGAGTTGATATTTTATATAAAGTGTCTGATGACTTAGGTTGAGGTTTCCTTTTTGTTTTTCCTGTGGAGAGCCAGTTGCTCCAGCAACATTTCTTGAAAAGATTGACTTCCCTCTGTTGTATTGCCTTTGCACCTTTGTCAAAAATCAGTGGGCCATACTTGTATGGAGCTAGTTCTGGATTCTCTGTTCTGGTCCATTGATCTGAGTGCCTGTTTCTCTGACGATGCCACACAGTCTTGATTACTGTAGCTGTATAATAAGTCTTGAAATCAGGTGGAACAGTTTCAACCACCTTATTCTCCTTTTTCAAAATTGTTTTGGTTCTTCTGATACTTCTGCTTTCCACATGAATTGTAGGCTAATCTTATTGATATCTACAAAAAAATCTTGCTGAGATTTTGATAGGAATTTCAATAAACCAAGCTATCAGTTTGGGGGAAATTGACATCTTTACCACGAGTCTTACTATATATGAACATAGTATATCTCCTTTTTGTATTCATTTATGAGATAGTCAGTCAGGAGCGGCCACAAGAGGAGAGAGAGGAGAGGCTCAGGAAAATAAAGTTTATTATGTTTACAGGTCCTAGAGACAGGATGGCATACAGGGCCATATGGAAAAATGCCAAGGTGGTCAGGAGGCAGAAAAGGGGAGTGCTTAAGCCATAGCCTTTATTGGGGTTTCCACAGGAAAGGCGAGGCAGGATAAACACCTTAGAATTGGCTAGTCTGAATAATTTCAGCAGGCTTTGGGCTATAGGAAGAGTCTCTCGTTGCGTGGTACCTGGTCCTGGGATGATGAAGGCAGAAGAATATTGCCTCCTGAGGTATAAGGGCCAGATAGAGGAGGTATGACTGTGGATTGGCGAGTTTGCATACTAAAGACATGCTCTCCTGGGCCTTTGCTACCTCTAAGAATTGGCTGGCCCTGGGAGGGTAGGGTCATTCTCTCTCCAGCCAGAAAGGTTTGTTTAAGATGTCAAAACATCATATTGTACAGAAAATAAAATACACACACACACACACACACACACACACACACAAATACATCTCTTCATTTATTTAGCTTGTCTTTGATTTTTTTAAAAACAACATTGTTTATATTTATATTATACATAACTTATCAGTCTAGTGGTGTCATCATTTTACCCATTCAAGTGAAGTATAGAAAACTCACCTCCCTTTTCAGCATTTAACCTCCCTCATTTTTATATAGTTGTCTTAAATATATCCTCTAAATACATTTAGAACCAAATCAAGCATTTTCCTAACATTTACTTCAACCATCTAACATAATTTAGAAAACTTAATAGGAGGCGGAAAGCCTATTGTATTTACCTGTATTTTTGCCTACCATATTTTTGCTTCCTTCCTGATTTTCCAAGGTTCTTTTTTTTTTTAATCATTTCCTTTCTCTTTAGAATACTTCCTTTATCCGTTCTTTTATGATAGGTATGCTGGTGACAAATTGCTGTTTTTGCAGGTAAAAAGAAAAGGCTGAACATTATTAATTTCAGATGGGTTCAAGGTAATACTAGTGGATGATCAGTACGGGTTGAAAGAAAAGGAAGACTGTGTGTAGAAGTGATCTGCAAGGGCTAATGTGATGTATATGATTCCTTTTTCCTCCTCAGCCACTTTATATGGGGGATTCACTGTGTGTAAGGCAGTGGGTGGTGGGAGTTACACAAGGTGGTATCTCTGTACAGGGGGATACTACTCAGCAACGAAAAAGAATGAACTATGTATAAACATAACAACATGGAAGAATCTCAAATGCATTATGCTAAGTGACAGAAGCCAGACAAATAAGAATACATATTATATGATTCCATTAACGTAAACTCTAGAAAATGCAGACTAATGACAGAAAGTAAATCAGTGGGAGGAGAGAAAGGTAGTGCAATGGAGGGATTACCAAGGGAACTTGAGGAAACACTTGGGGGTGTTGCTCTCTTGATTGTGGTGGTGATTTCACTGGGACATGTGTATGTCAAACATATCTAATTGTACACTTTAAGTATACGCAGCTCTGGAAATTCCCTGGTGGTCCAGTGGTTAGGAGTCAGCACTTTCACTGCTGTGGCCCTGGGTTCAGTCCCCGGTCAGGGAACTAAGATCTTGCAAGCCTCACGGATGGCCAACAACAAAAAAAAGCAGCACATTGTAGGTCAGTTGTAACTCAATAAAGCTGTTTAGAAAACCCCACATGAACAAGTGTTCCTCCCGTGCATGACTATTGTGCAGCTCCGTGATGTGCAACTCCAACTTGTCACACTCTTGTTTTACAATACGGTACCAGTGATTACATGCTGGGATGTTGTAGCATCGTCAAATTGCTCTGAAAGATTTTTAAGTGCTCAGTTTCAGTTTTTAAACTTTTTAATTTGGAAAAAAATTTATTTTATTTTTTGTTTATTTATTTTTGGCTGCGTTGGGTCTTCATTGCTGCGCACGGGTTTTTTTCTCTAGTTGTGGTGAGTGGGGGCTACTCTTCGTTGCAGTGCGCGGGCTTCTCATTGCCGTGGCTTCTCTTGTTGCAGAGCATGGGCTCTAGGTGTGCAGGCTTCAGTAGTTGTGGCACGTGGGCTCAGTAGTTGTGGCTCGCAGGCTCTAGAGTGAAGGCTCAGTAGTTGTGGCTCACAGGCTTAGTTGCTCCGTGGCATGTGGGATCTTCCCAGACCAGTGCTTGAACCCGTGTCCCCTGCATTGGCAGACGGATTCTTAACCACTGCTCCAACAGGGAAGCCTTAATTAATTTTTAAAGTGAGATATAATTGACATATAACATTGTATTAGTTTTAGCTGTACGACCTAATGTTTTGATATATGTTCAGTTTAAAAACTTATATCTTGTCACAGTAAGAAATCATCTTGTTTGTGCACCATGTTTTCAGTTGCATGCACTGTTTCCGAGCAATGCTTCCACACCATTTATATGCAATTTTTCCCCATCCCATTCTATATGTATCATTCTGAAACCATTATACCCTACTTCATGGTCACAGTATTATTTGATTAGCCTGTGTTCTGGGTTATACATTCTGGCATGGAGCACATGGGATTTTCTCAGCATGAGTCCTAGGAAATTAACTAGATCTGATAAAACATGCTGCCGGATTTCAAAGTGGATTATACTGGAATGTTGGTATAATGTTGCCCCACTTGTATTTTTGAAGGAATCATTTAAAAGTTTCATGCAGTGTAAGAATTTTTCAAACTGGGGTGCGCTGGAACATCCTAGGGATCTGGCATGGGAAAATCTATGTTCAGATTCTGGCTTCCAAGTGGACTGGATGGCATGCGGGCAAGCTGCTGCAACCCTCTCAGGCTAGGTTTTCTGACTTTAAAGATAGAGCAACGGTTCCCTCACAGAAGATTGGCGATATAGTGAAAATGCTTGGTAACTGATAAGTGCTGTTAAGTCGGTAAGTTTATTTCACTGGGTGTATTTGTATCTTCGTCTGGGAGAGTTACTGTTTTTTTCCTTCAGGAATAAGGCCCGTATATTGAAAATAATTTGGAAACCAGTTCTTAAAAATGGAAGATGAATTTTGTAGAGTGTCTTGCCTGTTACATATAGGCTAAAGAACCAAGAGATAACACATGAAATAATATACTTTCTCCCTCTCTTTTCAGGCAGTTACTCTCTTAACCGAATTAATTAGGGAAAACTTCAGGAACAGCAAATTAAAACAGTGCCTTTTACCAACCCTGGGGGAGCTGATCTATCTTATAGCCACCCAGGTAAGATTGTCTGGTTAACTCTGTTGTTCTTTGATGTGTTCTGACATATCATGGCAGATATCAAAATCAAAGTTTTTTGATTTTACCCCTTTGAGCACACCTAAGGAATTTAGGAAAATTTTTACCTCTGGAGGAGAGAGGCTCTCAGTGTCTTTCCGACTCTTCTTCTATCTCTCCTTGTCTGTCTTCCCTCTCTGCCAGTACCTCTTTTTCTTTAAAGTGTAGGAGATTCTCAGGCTGTATTTTATTTTATTTTATTTTGTCACCTGCTAATTTATTTTTTATTTTTTTTACATCTTTATTGGAGTATAGTTGCTTTACAATGGTATGTTAGTTTCTGCTTTATAACAAAGTGAATCAGTTATACATATACATATGTTCCCATGTCCCCTCCCTCTTGCGTCTCCCTCCCTCCCACCCTCCCCATGCCACCCCTCTAGGTGATCACAAAACACCGAGTTGATCTCCCTGTGCTACGTGGCTGCTTCCCACTAGCTATCTATTTTACGTTTGGTTGTGTATATATGTCCATGCCACTCTCTCACTTTGTCACAGCTTACCCTTCCCCCTCCCCATATCCTCAAGTCCATTCTCTAGTAGGTCTGTGTCTTTATTCCTGTCTTACCCCTAGGTTCTTCATGACTTTTTTTTTTCTTAGATTCCATATATATGTGTTAGCATACGGTATTTGTCTTTCTCTTTCTGACTTACTTCACTCTGTATGACAGACTCTAGGTCCATCCACCTCACTACAAATAACTCAATTTCATTTCTTTTTATGCCTGAGTAATATTCCATTCTATATATGTGCCACATCTTCTTTATCCATTCATCTGATGATGGACATTTAGGTTGTTTCCATCTCCTGGCTATTGTAAATAGAGCTGCAATGAACATTTTGGTACATGACTCAGGCTGTATTTTAAAACCAGTGGACCAGAGTCCCCAAAGTACTCCCTAGGTTGCTGCCATCTTTGATTCCTTCATGCAAGAGGGTCCTGTTGGTCCTCATTATTATTTAAAACACTATGTGTAAATATAGCTCTTAACATGGCATGAGAATTTGTGACTGCAGAATTTGACTGCTTATATTTGGGAATATATTGAATAGATATAGATAAATTATGAGTTATTCATTTCGTGTGATGCTCTGAGTGTTTTAATGAGTACCAGTAAGTTATAAGTTAATCAGAAGTTCTCTCCTTGTACTTTTTTTTTTTTTTTTTCGGTACGTGGGCCTCTCACTGTTGTGGCCTCTCCCGTTGCGGAGCACAGGCTCCGGACGTGCAGGCTCAGCGGCCATGGCTCACGGGCCCAGCTGCTCCGCGGCATGTGTGATCTTCCCAGACCGGGGCACAAACCCGTGTCCCCTGCATTGGCAGGCGGACTCTCAACTGTTGCGCCACCAGGGAAGCCCTCTCCTTGTACTTATGTTTTGCTTCTAGAACTTACTTAAATGTTATATAACCTGAGTATCCTTAGTATCTAAATTGACTTTCTGGATGATCATCATTTTAAGGCAATTAACTTAATGACTATAAAACATCAGTATTTAAAATCATTTAGTTCCATACTTAGTATTGATAGCCTGTATAGCAAATCTCATCTCCTTAGTCTTCGTTTTCATAAATGTCTTGGCTATTCCTGGCCCTTTACATGTCAGAATAAATTTTAGAATCAGATTGTCCAATTCTGAAATCATCTTTTGAACCCTGCGTTGACTATACAGAAATACTACTGTCTTTGTGATTTTGAGTCTTCTAATGCATGTTCGGGATTGTACTGCATCTATGAGGGAAGTATTAGTACATTTATGATATGTTGTCCTTTAATGCACAAAAAAATGGTGTTTTCATATATTTATATTAAAAGATTTTTCATTTAAGTTATTTAAATTATTGGGTTGGCCAAAAAGCTCGTCATCTTAACAGAAAAACCCAAATGAACTTTTTGGCCAACCCAATATATTTCACTCATAAAGCTTTTGTACATTTAGCTTGGTTGAGTTTATTCTCAGGTAATTTTATATTTTGAAGAGATAACACATTAATGAAACTAGAAAACTTGGAAGTATAGAAGGTATACAGGGAAGGGTCTCTTCTATTTTTGTCCCCCATCTGTGTAGTTCCCCAACAAAGAACCATTACGATTTCTTTCTTACTTATATTTACAGCATTAGTTTTGCACAAATGAGTGAGTAGAAATGTAGATTCTTACTTTGTCTCATTTTATATAACAAGTAGAGCAACGTTTTTCACTTAATAGTTACACAGTATTAAAAGCAGTGTATGGCAATACATACACTGGAGCTATTTCTTAATAATTAATATGGATGTCTTTCTCAATTAGTACTTAGAGCTCCCTCCCTCCTCCTCTTGCACTGGAACATTCTCTTGTGTGCTAAGTTTTGTGAAAGACAGTTTTCCTTGCAGTTCTTCGGGGGTGGGGCTGGAGAGTTTATATTGATTTACTCTTACCTTGGGCCCTGGAGGCCTTGACATCAAAGCTCAAATTTGCCAAGTTCCGCAGGCCCTCAGAATAAAAGCAAACTTCAGTGCTCTGTTTATCCCTTCATGCTTGCAGCTAATTTTTGGCTTGATTATTCTTTGCTTTCTTGTCAGCTCTCTGAGGCATTTTAAGGCTGCAGAATAAAACTGCTTTCCTTAGAAGAAAGGTCAGGTATCTCAGACCACAGGAAGTGTGGTCTGCCATCTTATCATGGGTGGGAGTCTAGTCTAATTTTTTTGGGGGGCATGTGTCCCATTTTTTTTAACCTTTCCCCCAGCTTAATTGAGGTATAATCGGCATACCATAAACTGCACACGTTTAAAGATTAAAATTTGATCAACGCTAATATATGTATACATCTGTGAAACCATCACCACAGTCAAGATAATGAAAATATCTATCGCCTGCAAAAGTTTTCTCAGCACCATTTGTTACCCCTCCCTCCTGCCCCTCTCCCCACCCCTAGGCAACCACTGATTTGCCTTCTGTCATATAGACGAGTTTTCATTTTGTAGAGTCTTATATAAATGGAATAATGCAGAATCATATTTCTATTTGTTTCTAAAAGTAGATCTAGAGAATCATTTCCCTTGGTTCTCACTTTAATTGGATGTAAGCTAGGCTGTTTTAATAAAGGGATGATTCTGTGGCCATGACATTTGACCACATCTTATGATAGCAAACCAGAAAAGGAAGTTATGTCCCTGGATCCACACAAATCACTAATGTTTCATGAGATGAGGCTGTTTGTGGCATTGTCCCTTAGAATATAGGTAAACCTTGACATCTCAGGTCAGTGCTGATGTAGTGAGACTGACCTGAAGTGATTGACACATGTATACGCGCACACACACATACATATGTACATACATGCATATCGTATATAATGTAGACACCTAAGTCCTGTCCTTTTGATTCTCTGGTAACACCCTAAGGTTATAAGCATGAGAACAGAAGACCAGACTGTGATTCTGACAAGGATATTATGAGGCAACACACTTATAGTTTATGTATTTTTTTTCTGACTTTTGTCAAGGATACATACCACATTGAGGCCAGGTATTCTTATATTTTGTCTCTTTTTGTCCAGCCCATAATCATTTCCAGATGATCTCCTTGCTTCACTCTCGTGTCCATTGAAGTCTTACCCAAACATCAGCCAGAGTGAGCCTGTTAAACCCATGAGACTCTGCAGTTGTCACTCCTCAGAGCCCTCCCATGCTTCCTGTCTTCCTCGTTGTCACAGCTAAATCTCATTACCTTCTGGGCTCCTGTGAGCTGCCTCCCCAGTCCCCATATGACCTCTGCCCTCATGACCCTCTTACTTGTTTCCTCCTCCCAGGCGCACTGCCCTCCCCACAGTTCCCTGAAACCCCTCGTACCCTGATCCTGCCTCCACACCTTTGCATTTGCTGTTCCTCCTGCTTGCATTGTTTTCCCCCTAGATGTTTACAGTTTCTCTCTGCTCACATGGATCCCTGCAGGGAGCCTTCTCCTGGCCCTGAGCAATGTGAGATGGAGCATCTCTGACTACAGTCTTCCTCTAACCCCTTAGCCTGCTGTGCTTTTCTTCCCTTTTTTTTTAAATTAAAAATTTTTTATTGAGGTATAGTTGATGTACAATGTTGTGTTTAATTTCTGCTGTACAGCAAAGTGACTCAGTTTTATATATATATACTTTTAAATATTCTTTTCCATTATGGTTTATAACAGGATATTGAATATAGTTCCCTGTGCTATACAGTAGGCCCTTGTTTATCCATTGCTGTGCTTTTCTTTATAGTGCTCATGACTATCTTGACTTGTTTATTTTGTTTTAAAAAAAACCTTTGTCCCCCACTAAATACCATTAAGACAGGACGTTTATCTTTCTTGCTCACAGCTGTGTGGCTATTGTTTAGAAGAGTTCCTGCCACACAGTAGGTGCTTTTTTCCACTCATGAACTGCACCAAGGCCAATGGGACTGGAGGGGAATGAGCAGGAAGTAGGGCTGCAGAGACTGGCAGGGACGTGACCATGGAGGGCTCCTCAGCCAAGTTGGATGCCTGGGTCTTGATCCTGAGAGCAAGGGGAAGCTGATAAAGTTTTAAGAAGGGTAAGGGTGTCATCTGATTTAAGTGCCACAAAGATGACTCTGGTTTAAATGTGGAGAATAGATTGGAGGATGGTAAGAGAGGCTTCTGGATCCTAACGGAGAGTAAGTGAAGCAGGAGCAAACTTAGGAGAGGAGTGGGCATTTCAGAAAAGAGAAGGTTGATAGGGCTGAATGTCCAAGAAAGAGGACCACAGAGTCCCCTGGCTTGAGTGACACGAAAGTCACTGGTAACCCAACAAGAGCTGTTTCATGTATTTATTTATTTAACGTGGAGTGAGTGAGGCCGAAGAAGTCAGACTGCAGCATGTTGAGGATTTAGGGGGAGGTGAGGACACTTGAGGAAGTGAACATAAAGCTTAGGATGGTTGTGGGAAAGAGCGGAGGGACGAGGGGCTGTTTTGAGAATGGGAGACAACAGGGGGCCAGATCAAGCTGGCGGAATAGAAGGACGTGGAGCTCACCTTCTCCCACAAAGACATCAAAAATACACCTACAGGGGACTTCCACTGCCTGGGGCACGGGTTTGATCCCTGGTCAGGGAACTAAGATCCCACATGCCACGCGGCCCAGCCAAAAAAAGAAAAAAGGAAAAACATCTATATGTAGTTCTCACAGCACATCTGAAAATGGGAGGTGACAGTGAGTCTGTTCTAGTGGAAATGGAAGGGATCCCGTGGAGATAGGACATCCAGCACTTAGGAGCAATAAGGGATGGTCCAGGTCCTAATGACCCTGAAGAAAGCAGGGTGGGAACGGGCTCGTGGGCCCATGTGGAAGGGGTGGAGGAGCCTGTCCTGCTGTAACCACTGTGTATGAGCAGCAGCTGGCTGCAGGTGGAGGTGAGCTAGTAGTTCCTTTCTCATCACTTCCATGGTCTCTGCGGAGGAGGAAAAGTAGGTGAAGTGATGGGAGGGCCGCGGGGTTGAAATACTGTGGTCCTTTAGGAGAGAGAATTGGTCAGAGAGAGAGAGAGACAGGCCTGGAGAGTGATGTGGAAGGTCCCTGGGCTTACTGATCCTAGGTCCTTTGTGGACTCTGTGTTCTTGGTGTCACCCCTCCAAGAGCCCAGCTGTCTGAGCGCAGGCCTGGAGAAAACAAGCCACTGGCTCCCTCTAAGGTTGAGTTTCCCCGGGCCCAGGACAAGGGCACTCCAGAGGGTGAGGTCATTCAGGCCTTTGGCAAGAGTGATTAAATGATAGACCAGGAATCTAAATGGCTGTCAGGGAGGGTAGGGGATAGACTGGGGGGAAGAGAAGGGGTGGGGGAGGGGAGACGGGTAGCAGAGTACAGTGATGTTAAGGAAACGTTGTGGTGGGCCTCCTGAATAAATGAGCTGGAAGGGAGGAAAGTTCTGTTTGGAAGTTGAATTGGGTGCTGAATTCACGATTTTTGAGCTGGAGCATCTCTGGATGGTAATGTCTAGATTATGACCCTATGCAGAATTCCATGATTAAGGGTACAGTTTTTTTTTGTTTGTTTGTTTTGCGGTACGCGAGCCTCTCACTCTTGTGGCCTCTCCCGTTGCAGAGCAACAGGCTCCGGACGCGCAGGCTCAGCGGCCATGGCTCACAGGCCCAGCTGCTCCTCAGCATGTGGGATCTTCCCGGACCGGGGCACGAGCCTGTGTCCCCTGCATTGGCAGGCCAGGGAAGCCCAAGGGTACAGTTTTAATGGGTCACAATTCTCATCATGAGTATTGAATACTTTTGGGCCAGTAAGGTACCAATTCTAACATTTGGACAATCTTAAAGAAATATTCTAAGCAGAGCCGAATTTCTTCTGCTATAAAGAGATTATTGTTTTTCACCTTTCTCTGTGGCCCCTGGTTTAGTTTGTGATTTTACTTGACAGGTTCCAGGAGTGCGGTTATCTCTCTAATTTGGTTCTTCTGTGAAAGAATTTTTCCTGATGTCATTCAAATCATTGTACCCGCTAATCATAATTGCTGACTTTTATTGAGCTTTGTCTTGCTAGGTAGCATCCTGAGTTTTACTTGTTCCTATGGATTATCCAGAGATATTACTGAAAGCTGTGTGTTCTGTGCTTTCAAATCGTTACAGATAATGTCATACCTTTTAGGTAGGAGTAGCTGTTATCATCACCTACAGTTATCAGTGGAATGGTTTCTCTATCGACCAGGTCATACTGGCATTTCTTAGTTCTTTCCATCTAGCTACTGCTGAGGGGATCTTATCAACATCATATACAACATAATGAGAAATAGAAGAAATACCTTGTATGTACAGTGCAGTAAAAGACCCCTCATCAGGTCATAATTGTCAGGCTGTACTTTCAATAGAATGTTAAGAAGTTTTAGGTAGTTTGTATATATGAAACCGAGCCTTTTTCTTGAAAGGGTTAATATCTTTTGTGCTATTAGCTTCACTGCCTTTCCTTCCACTTCATTTTAGGAAGAAAAAAAAAAGGAGCCCCGAGAATGCTGGGCTGTTCCCTCGGCTGCATACACGGTGCTAATGAGGTGCCTTCGGGAAGGGGTAAGGCTCCTTTGTTGTCCTCTGTAGACGCTTGCAATTGTAATAACCCTTCAGGCACTGTGTGAGGGTTGTAGCCTGCAGCAGTGCAGGAGCCTGTCAACCAAGCACTGTATTGCTCCTGAATTTAAGTAATCCTGACAAGCCACTGTAAGCCAGGGACCTACAGTGGATCAAGTGTAAAAACGAACTAACTCTCATTCACTTGTTTAAATGTCTTGCTTTTTAAGAGGTGATAGCAAATATAAACAACCTAACTAGTTCTCAATAACATATACTTAATCCTCCCCTCTCTTTTAAAGTTAGCGATACAACAGTTTAACGAGCAAGGTGTATGCAGAGAATTTTCTGCGAACCTCAACATCCCCGTGATTATCTTGTCAGGTAGCCATTTTGTGGTTCAGAAATGGGGAAGCTGCCACTAGTATCTGTTGATTTTAATATTAAGTAGTAGTTATTATGTGATGTGGTTTTTTTTTTTTCAATTTATTCACATCCCTTCTCATGCTATTGTTCATGGCTGAAAACCAGCCAGCTGGCCAACCAACCAACCTGAATATGTAGTTCCTGTGTGTAATTGTGTAGAGGATTTAGTAACTGACCTAAAAGGCTGGCATTTTTCTGTTTGCTTTAAACCTTGACATTGTTTCACCCAAGGCAGAGCCATAAGCTAAAAACATTCCTTAAGGAATGAAAAAAACACATGTCAGAATAAACATCTTTCTTTTGAGTTCATTACTTCATGAGTTATATGGTAATGGAATGATGTCCCAAGCGTAGAAAAATCTCTGCAAGGTTTTCCCCTAGTGATCCAGAAAGGAGGTGTGAACACTTACCCGCCTGTAGGGTTAACTATGTAGTCAGTTGTCACTGTGGGATGTGAATGAAGCCAGTATTCTGTACTTTATCAACAATATGAGAATTAAGTTATTTTTATCTATAGTCAAAAGACATGTTTGGATTTATCATTCAAGGCCTCAAGCTAGGCACACCTGGGGGCACATGGATGAAGAAGGTGGAATTTCTGTTCATGCACAGATCCTACCTGTTGTGGGAGATAAGATAAAAATATAAAGTGGAATCTGTCAAGCACATTCATGCAAAAGAAAAAAATATAGGAGCTCAAAGGAGAAAGGAGTCTTCTAGGAATTTTTTAAATGGTGTAAAGAAATTTTTAAAACTTTGTGTCTTTAGTTTATAAAACTTAGATTAATGCCTAGTAAAAGATGATCAATTCTAATCCATGCGGTGGTATCCTTTATTAAATATATCCTCCCCACCCTCTCCTGTGTTTTCATTGAGTACATACTGTAAAGAATAGCGTTTGATATACATGTGTATTGTTAACAAATAATAACTGTAAAATAGCGATGTAGCTAACGATATAGTTAATGAATATACACACTTGCCTTTTATTGTCTTGGTATGTATGACAAGTCTTGAATACTTTTCATTAAGAGGGAGAAAAGTCCAGAACTCTCTAATTTATGAAAATTTTACATGTTTGAAAAGCATTTAAGTGTATGCTTTGGCAGCATGTACACTAATATTGTCCCTATTAAATAAATTCAGAGGTGATCATCTCCCCCTAAAAAAGGAGTTCTATCCTTACAAAAATAATTCAATTGTAGCAATTCTTTAGCATATTTGTCTAATGTATTCAGGACATAGTTGAGGTAAAAAAATTTTAAGCCACTTCAATGATTTAAAAAAAATTTTTTTTAATGTAGAAAACTGTTTTCCCAGCCCCTACTGGTATTTCTGAATGTAGGTAGGTTCTTTAATAGTGAAATATACCTCATATACAGAAGAGTACATGAAATGTAGGAGTATGGTTAAAAGCACACACTCTGGCCCACTTACTCTATTTAAAAAAAAAAGTGTGTGTGTGTGTTGGGGGGGGACTTCCCTGGTGGTGCAGTGGTTAAGAATCCGCCTGCCAGTGCAGGAGACACGGGTTCGAGCCCTGGTCCAGGAAGACACCACATGCCGCAGGGCAATTAAGCCCATGGGCCACAACTACTGAGTCTGCACTCTAGAGCCTGTGGGCCACAACTACTGAAGCCCTCGTGCCCTAGAGCCTGCATGCTGCAGCTACTGAAGCCCACGTGTCACAACTACTGAAGCCTAGGGCCCGTGCTCCGCAACAAGAGAAGCCACTGCAGTAAGTCTGTGCACTGCAACGAAGAGTAGCCCCCACTAGCTTCAACTAGAGAAAGCCCGCACGCAGCAATGAAGACCCAATGCAGCCAAAAAAAAAAAAAAAAAAAAACGCTGAGGGGGCGTCGCTTGTTGCTTAGAGAATTTTTCTCTCTCCCTCTAGGATTGCAATTTGTGCTTTCTTTCAAAGAGTAAACACTATTCTGAGTTTGGTGATAAACTTTCCCAAGGTTTTCTTAAAATTTTTTTCTCTTTTCTTTTTACTTTCCCAAGTTTTTCTTTATAGTGTTTCCCTTTTTGAATGTATTGCTAAATATTACGTTGATTGAGTCTAAATGTTGAACTCTATAAATGGACTGGCACTGTGTTCTTTTGAGACTTAAGTTTTTTGCTTAAAGTTAGGTTGAGATTGGTACATGCTGATTGTGTAAAGTGTTTGTACCACTGAATAGTATGTTGTTGATGTGTGCCTCAGAGACACGCGTGTGTATCAGTTTATACTCCCACCAGCAGTGTATAGGAGTATCCATTAACTCACATCTTCTTGAACATTTGATATAGTCAGACTTTAAGTTTTTGTCAGTCTCGTGGGCATTAAATTGTTTCTCAAAGTAGTTTTAATATGCATTTTCCTGATTACTAATGAGAATGACCATCTTTTCTATTTATTTTGGTTTCTGTAGTTTTTCCTGTTTTGAAAATGATTGTCTTAATTTTTTCTGTTGCTTTGTAGGAATTCTGCACACCTTCATTCCCACCCTCCCACCCACCCAGCCTATTGTTACAAAATGTTTCAAGTATTAGAAAAGGAAAGAAAACTATAGTGATCACCTGTATTTACATCACCTAGGTTCAACTCTTAACGTTTTGCCCTCTTTGCTTTGTTGTAATATGTGTGTGTATATCTGTCCATATATGTGTATTTATTATTTATTCATTCATTTATTTTCTGAACTGTTTGAAAAAATTTCAGATGTCATGGTACTCCACCCATAGGAATTTTTTTAAAATGTATTCTGGATATTAATTTTTTGTTGTTTATATGTATCCCAGATACTTTCTAATTTGTGTTTGGTCTTTTCATTTTCTTTACAGTGTCTATTGATAAGCAGAAGTTCCTAATTTTAATAGACATTTATCAATCCATTCCTTTATTATTTGTGTTTTTTATATCTTAAGAAAAGCTTCTCTACTCCAACTTCATTTAGATGGTCTATTACATATTTCTTCTAAAAGTTTTATTTTTCCTTTTTTCCTTTAGAAGTTTAATCTATTTGTAATTGTTTTGTGTGTGTGGTGCTATGTGTGGATCCAGTTTTATTTTTTAAAATAAACATAATCTGTTATTCCCAGCATCACTTAATTAAAAGTCCATCTTCCCCCACGGCTCTGCAGTGTACCTCTGTCATGTCAATGTGCATGTCTCTTCCTGGTCTCTATTTAGTTCTGTTGGCCTATTATCTGTGCCATGCTGTCTAAATTAATAGTATTTATTTTTAATAATTAAAAAATATAGAGGGGTGTTTTTTCTTACCATTTTAATCTTTTTTATGAGTTTCTTAGCTTTTTTGGGTTCCTTTTTACTTAAAAAGTTGATTCTAAAAGTTATATGCAAGTTCACCTGTTGGGATGTTGATTGAGAGAATATATCTATGAATAAATTTGAGGAGAATTGGTTGATATTAGTGAAAATGGAAAGCATACTCAATGAGAAAACTAAAAAGAGAATGACACATTTGGTTTAAAAAACACTGGAATAAGATGATTGAATTTCCTTTGAATTCTTGATGACATTTAGCTAATATTTTTAATTCATTGCTTAAGTTAACTATCTCATATACAGCTCCCGTTCTTTACAGGTAGCATTTATGAAACATATTATGTACTGGCTGGACACAGGAAAGGCGAAAATGATTAAGACACTGCCCTATCTTCATTTATTTGGAAAGAAAATTTTTTTTTATCCCTGGTTTAGTATGCCATTTATTGTTGTTTTGTAACTACATTTGCTTTTTTTTTCCTTTTTCTTTCTTGTGTAGTTACTAAGACATTTAAGGCTATTAACTTTCAACCTAGTGTTAGCTGTATCCCATTGTTTTGACATGTAGTGTTTCCATTATTGTTATTTTATAGATAATCCCTAGTTTAAAATTTTATCTTGGTCCAGGGTTGTTTATGAAATGGTTTAAACTTTTTCAGGTGGGTGGGATTTTATTGCCTCTTTTTTTTTTTTTGTTGCAATGACAAAGTTGCATTACTGTATAGATCAAGAATGTGGTCTGTTCTATTTCTCTTGTATTTTTTTAAATTGTGGTAAAATATATATAATATAAAATTTACCATCTTAACCTTTAAGTATATAGTTAAGTACATTCACATTGTTGTGCTATTTCTGTTGTTCTTAAATATATTGAGATGTTTTTTGCCTAACTTAATTGACTTCTTTTATCCACTTTCAAAACTTAGTAATGTACCTTGTTGAACATGGGCCGTTGATTCTGGTTTGTACTCCCTTTTCTCCTCCCTTTAATCTGTGCATTGAGAGAAAAGCAGAATGGAAATTTTACTTTTTTGTTTTAATTGATATGTAGACTTCTTAGAAGACAATTTTAGTTTTAAATTATACATATTGTTTTTGTTCATTGTGCATAGATAACTAGCTTTGCCATGGGAAATTCACACGTGTTATAAGGGTTTTCCAGTCAAATACCTTGGGACACACTGGGTTAAACAAGGTTGAATAGTTTCGTTTGTTTGTATTTAGTACTTTTCAGAGCTTTTATTTATTTATTTTTTTCAGAGCTTTTAATTATGAATCTCCATGGGCGCATATCATATGCGATGTTTTCAAAGTTATTTGCCCACAGACCTACCTTATCCTGTGGCATGCTGTGAGATCCACTTAGGGAGAGGAAGATAGTCTTACACTGGGACTGTCATGAGTTTGTTTAAATAGTTTTCAGTAGGTTTTCTCTTTTTCAAAAGGTTACCTAAGAGATTATGACCTTGTTTTCCAAACAGGTCAACCTGTTACGATTTCTATAATTTTAACAATGGTAATAGAGATGTGAGTCAAATGGCTTTGATCTTGTTACAGATGTAAATGTTCAGGTGGAAAGAGGGGAAGTATTTAGAGTGAGAGACTTAAGGTGGAACATAACAACAACAAAAAAAAGGAAGATCTGGTATAACTGCTTTTTTTTTTTTTTTTTACGGTACGCGGGCCTTTCACTGTTGTGGCCTCTCCCGTTGCGGAGCACAGGCTCCGGACGCGCAGGCTCAGCGGCCATGGCTCACGGGCCCAGCTGCTCCTCGGCATGTGGGACCTTCCTGGACCGGGGCACGAACCCGTGTCCCCTGCGTCGGCAGGCAGACTCTCAACCACTGCGCCACCAGGGAAGCCCTGGTATAACTTATAAAAAGAGTGTGGCAGTATAGAAGAAAAGGTACCCATGATGACACTGAGTCATCGTTTCAGAGTTGGGGCTGGCATTTTGGAGACCTTGAGGTGGGAGTCGAGGATGTGGATTTCAGTCCCAGGTGTGCCACTCTTGAGTAGTTTGATATTGGCCAAGCCATGGGGCCCCATCTGATGTTTTGTATAAGGAAAGGTACCTGTGTTGGCTGATCTTCCACATGCTTCTGACTTGGGTCCTCTTTGACAGCTTTTCATTCCATTGCTTTGACCTATTGTAGACAATAGCAAAGAGCAATTCTCCCCTTGGTGTCATTGCTGTATTGATCTCAGGAATATTTGGCATTGAACTTAGATGGCATATGTTCTGTATGTGCATGCAATAGGTAGGCTGAGAAAACTGGCTTTTCTTGAAGGTAGTTATTTTTATCTGGGTAGGTAGCAACCTACTGTACAGTGCACACAGAAGCTGGAAATAGTACCTGGAGTGTTTCCACGTGTTTAGAGGAGATTAATTTATGCATTTGTATCTAACCAACCACCTGTTTTTTTTTATAGCTTGCATAATAGTCTGTATATAATTATGGGTGCTGAACTGACACCTGGCATATGTTAAAATGTGAGGTTCAAAAAATAAATGGTTGGCTTTATTATTCATTTCTGAACAATAGCTTATTAGATAATTTTGATGTAACAAAATTCTTTTAAGAGGAAATTGAATTTTCAATTTCAGTGCTTTTTAAAAAAGAAAACTATTGGTAAATTGCTTGTATTTTATTAGAAAAAGATGGGGCTTGAACTAGAATGTATAGAGGTGTTAGCCATTATATGTATTATTTTTGAAGTGTTTTTAGACACTAGTTAATGAAAATGAGAGAGAAGTTAAAATTCTTGATACTGGATAAAAGTGAAAATGTACAGCTGTATTTTTTGTTTTTGTAACTGTCACAGTTTAAGTTTAATCTTCCTAATAAAGAATGTGTGTGCCATCAACACTGGGTTCTCTGCGGGTACACACAGTTCTCCTTGCCTTTATGTAGTGAAAGTGAGCAACATATATGTGGAATAGGAATGATGCAGGGTTTCTTGTGTTTTTCCTTTTAATATCACTATTCATAATATTTGGAATGCTGTTGTTAGTAGGATGCAATACTAAGTATGGAGTTACCTAATGTGTCTTGAAACAAACCTTTGAGAATGGCACAAAGAAGCGATCCTGAGTTTGCACTGAGTAGGGAGTAGACCAGCTTCCAGAGACTTGGTGGGGTAAGAGGCACCAAGTATGGTATGTTCACTGCTAGGGTGAGGTTTATACCTCCTCTTCTCCTGCGGCAGATAATCTTAGGGGGAAGCTCCACAGGGTTCTACGATTTATATTGGTTGGGTTTCTCTGTAAATTTTCATGTTCCTTTAACTGTTTTATCCCATTACATGCTTTGTAAACTTAACAAATTCTACACCTCATTTGTTTCTTTCTCATTTAATACCTGTCTTTATGTTTTTTCTATTTATCTTTTTATTATTTAATGGTATTGTGGTTAGAGGGAGTGGTGTATGTATGATTTTAAATCTTTGGTATTTGTGGAGACTTCTCTCATGACTCAGTATGTATACGTACGTAGGGGGAAAAAAGGTGAATTCTGCCATTGTTGGGTGATGTGCTTTTTTTCTTACAGTAGGTCAAGCTTGTTAATCTGATAGATAGATATAAATCTATGTTCATGGTGATTGTTTTTTGTCTGTTTTATCAGAGATAGGGATTTAAATTGTTTTTCAGCTTTATTGAGGTATGATTCACATAAAACTGTAAGGTATTTAAAGTGTACAAAGTGATGATTTGATATATGCATACATTCTGAAAGGATTCCCCCACCAAGCTAACACATCAGTCGTCTCATATTTTATCCCGTTAACCTTTTTTTGGGGTTGGGGTGAGAACATTTAAATTCTCCTCTTTTAGCAAATTTCAGTTATACTATATGGTGTTATCAACTAGAGTCACATTATTTTACATTAGATCCCCAGACTTTATTCATCTTACAGGTGAAAATTTGTACCTTTTACCAACCTGTCCCTGTTTTCCTCATTTCTACCTTTTTTTTTTTTTTTTTAAGAATGTTCCTTTTCTTTTTTTGTTTCTTTTTAAAATTTATTTTTTTTTTTTTTTTTTTTTTTTTGTGGTACGCGGGCCTCTCACTGTTGTGGCCTCTCCCGTTGCGGAGCACAGGCTCCGGATGCGCAGGCTCAGCAGCCATGGCTCACGGGCCCAGCCGCTCCGCGGCATATGGGATCCTCCCAGACCGGGGCACGAACCCGTATCCCCTGCATCGGCAGGCGGACTCTCAACCACTGCGCCACCAGGGAGGCCCTAAAATTTATTTTTAAATAATTTATTTATTTTTACTTTTGGCTGCATTGGGTCTTTGTTGCTGCACATAGACTTTCTCTAGTTGCGGCCAGCGGGGGCTACTCTTTGTTGCGGTGCTCGGGCTTCTCATCACGGTGGCTCCTCTTTTTGTGGAGCACAGGCTCTAGGCACGCGGGCTTCAGTAGTTGTGTCTTGTGGGCTCTAGAGCGCAGGTTCAGTAGTTGTGGCGCATGGGCTTAGTTGCTCCGTGGCATGTAGGATCTTCCAAGACCAGGGCTTGAACCCATGTCCCCTGCATTGGCAGGTGGATTCTTAACCACTGTGCCACCAGGGAAGTCCCTTACCTTTGTTTTTAAAAGGTGTTATTGTTGGATATAGATATATAGGTTGACAGTTATCTTTTGGTACTTTAAAGATATTGTTCCACTGTCTTCTGGTTTGCATTGTTTCTGATGAGAAGTCTCCTGTCATCCTTATTTTTGTTAGGTTATGTGTTAGATAATCTCTACATAATGTGTCTTTTTACTCTAGCTGCTTTTACAGGTTTCTCTTTATTACTGGTTTTTAGCAGTTTGATGATGATGTACCTTGGTGTGACTTTTCTTTTTTCTACTTGAGCTTCATTGAGTTTCTTAGAGTGTGAATTATTAATTTTCATAAATTTGAAAAAATTTCAGCCAGTAGTTCTTCAAACAAATATTTTTTCTGCCTCCCTCTGCTCCCTTTTGGGATTCTCATTGCACATACATTAAGTTGTTTGAAGTTGTCCCACAGTTCACTGATGTTCCAATGCTTTTTTCTTTTTTACCCAGTCTTATTTCTTTCTGTGTTTATTTTGGATAATTGTTTCTTTTTTTCTTTTTCTTTCTTCTTCTTCTTCTTTTTTTTTTTTTTTGCTAAGTGTTGTGTCTTCACTATTCTTCACTAATCATTGAGTCTGCAGAGTCTAATATGTTAATCGATTTCAGTGTATTTTTCATATAAGACATTATAATTTCTAGCCCTTTGATTTGGGTCATTTTTTAATTTTCTATTTCTTTCCTTATGCTTCTTTCTTCTTTCTTTCTTCTTGAGTGTATGGACTGTATTTATAATAGCCATTTAAATACTTTTTTCTTATTCTGTCACTTGTGTCATTTCCCTTAATTAAATTTTCTTTTTATGAGTCAAATTTTCCTGCTTTCTAGTGTGTGTGAATTTAATTGGATGTCAGACGTCGTGGTTTTTATGTTGGGCACTTTTGTTTCTTTATAGTGTTTTAAGTACTTTTGTGCTTTTTCTTGGACTCATTTAAGTTACCTGGAAACAGCTTGATCCTTTTTGAGACTTCTAAGCATTGTTAGAACAATCCAGAACAGCCTTTAGTCTAAGGGTTAATTTGGTCACACCACTGCTGCAATCTCTTTCTTTGGACTTTCCTTGATGCTCTGTATTTAGGTGGTCTTTAGCTTATTGGTACACTAATCATTTCCAGCCCTGAGTAATTTCTGAAGATTGTTCTGCATATTCCTTATGATTTTAAAATTATCTTCCAGTTTTTATGTTATGCTGTAAGTTATAATTGTGTATTTTCCAGATTATTTCAGCCTTTTTATTGAAATATGTGGAGAATTATGTTATGCTAGGTTTAGTGATTAACCAAATGTAATAGTTTTATAATAGCCTGAAAAAAATGACCATACCTCCTAAAACAACTAACACATCCAGGGGCACTCTTGGTATCAGGGCTTTATTTATAAAGCAGTGATTATGAAGAAATGATGTGTATATATTTCTCATCCTAAATAATACCTATTTAATTTTCTCATTGTTTTCTACTCCTCTCTCTCTAGGAAGAGCGTGTTGTGAATCACATGGCAGCAAAGATTATTGAAAATGTCTGTACTACCTCTTCTGCTCGGGTCCAGGGCTTTATTACAGGAGAAACTGGGCCTGTTTTATGGTGCCTATTCAAACATTCTACCGTTGATTCTCTTAGGATAACTGCAATATCGGTAAGATGGAGCATCTTTTGGGGATATAGTTGCATGTATTTAAATACCAAGATTGAAGAACTGTGCTAGATACAGAGTAAATTTCATTGGATAGGTAGAAATCTCAGAGTAACAGTTGGTGAGAACAACAATTTGATTTTCTCCTGAAGCAGGAGGACTGTCAGGAAATTCCAATAGGATCTTGTGTGACCATGAATTACAGTTTCAAAACTATTTGGAGGTGATAGTGGAAAACCATGGCAGTGGTTAGGGTGCAGGATTTGGTTTGGTATATTTCTAGTGTCCCTTGACTTTTCCTGTTAGCTCCCTCTTTCAGACTTTATGTTAAATGGGTTTATCATGTGGTTCAAATGAATTCATATTAATGTTCAAGCATCTGGGATTTTGCAGTTTCTGTATTTTGATTGGTTGTCTACTGCTTTGCTTCCATGGTTATAATGACTTTATGTAAAGGATAATTATGTATGAAGATGTGTTAACCTGGTTGTATCAATTTAATAGTCGGTTGAACAGATACAGCCCTTTCTCATATGATTTATTTATATACTCTTTTTTATCACCAGTCTTATCTGGACTCTCAACGTTATCTGGTACCCTCCTTGTATTTCTCTAGTCTCCTCATTCTTGTGCTTCTCACTGTGCCAATTTCAGACCTTATCCTCTTTCCTTAACCCTCCAATCCCATGTTTTCCCTCCTGCATCCTCAGTAAATGGCTTCCCCCTCAGTAAATACTTCCCAGAGAAAAATGGAGACATCCAGCGGGAATTATCCCAGTGTCTGTCTTACGCATCTTCGGACCTATTTGCATCCACACCTATCGTGCCTCAGTTTTTTCTCTCCTGCTACAGCTGATGAACTGTCCCTTCTCCTGTCAGAGACAAACGTGTCCATGATTCTTCCATCTCTTCTTTTTTTGAGAATCTCACTCAAATGGTTATTTTTGCTCTTTCCTAAATCTTTACCCTCTCCTTGTGTACTAGATCTTTCTAATCAGTGTTCAGGTATTCTTTACCACATTAAAAATAAAAAGACACACATAAAAACATATCCAAAGTTTTTTAGGATGTACCTCCATCCCTCCTCACCCCCCACCCCCACCCCATCCATACTTCTTTAAAGGGTTATTGCCACAAGCTTGCTCCTTTCTGGACTGTTTTCTCTTCAACCCTATCTGGTATCTGTCCTAAAAACACCAGTGAACTTTCTTAGGACATCTTTGAGTCACATCTTAAGGCATTCGTTTTAATCCTGGGCCTTTAGAAAAAAACCTGTCTTGCTTTAATTGGGTTTATATTATCATTTTCATTTTTATGCTCAGCATGATTTCTTTTCTTGGCAGAGTTTTTTTTCCAGTTGTTCCCACCAAAGTCTCATACCTTCTAGCTCTTTCTTCGTTTGACACATTAAGCTTCACTCTTTCATCTTGGGCCTCTTATATTTTGTTCTTAGTGTTCATCTAATTTATTAATTTTTCACTGTAATTTTTCTGATTTCCTCCAAAATGTCTCTTCTGCTCCAGGATCATGTTCAGTATTATATGTTATATATTGTTTTCATATTTCTTTAGTCTCCTTCAGTTTGAAACAGTTCCCCAGTATTTCTGGGAACCTCATGTCATTTACAAGTTTAAAGGACGCAGGGCTTGTATTTTGTAGGGCAAGGCTCAACCTGGGTCTATCTAGTGTTTTCCCATTAACATCATTGAGGACCCTTACCTGTAGCATATGCCTCTGTGATGGTTGCCATATGATGACCATCTGTTTCATTCCTTTTATATCAGAGATTGGCAAATACTTTCTATAAAGGGCCAGATGATATGTATCTTGGGCTTTGATGGCCACATATGGTGTGTGTTCCATATTCTCTTTGTTTTGTTTGTTTTCTTTAACACTTAAAAAAATGTAAAAACCATTGTACATTGTTCTCATGAGCTGTACAAAAACAGGCCTTTGGTATTGGTTGGAATTCTATTTTAAAGAAACTCTTTCCCTTCTCCCACATGTATGTGTGTATTTATATCCTTATGATCATGGATACCTATTTTATTCAATTAATTGTAATGTGATACTACTATTACCACTATTATTTTTTATTGTTTGGATGCTCAAATTATCCTAGAAGCCCTACAAGCTGGCTTTTGTGTCCCATTGACCTATTTCTTTTTTTTTTAAAATAAATTTATTTATTTTATTTTTGTTGCATTGGGTCTTCGTTGCTGCGCATGGAGTTTCTCTAGTTGCAGCCAGCAGGGGCTACTCTTCATTGTGATGTGCAGGCTTCTTATTGAGGTGGCTTCTCTTGTTGTGGAGCATGGGCTCTGGGCACACAGGCTTCAGTATTTGTGGAGTACAGGCTCAGCAGTTGTGGCACATGGGCTTAGTTGCTCCGCGGCATGTGGGATCTTCCTGGACCAGGGCTCGAACCCATGTTCTCTTCATTGGCAGGTAGATTTTTAACCACCGTGCCACCAGGGAAGCGCCCATTGACCTATTTCTATCATTGATCACTTCCTTACTTTCTGACACCATGCAGTTTCTGGGCTACTTTTGTACTTGCTCTGCCAGCCCTGGAACCAATCATTTCTCCAAGGGACCTTTGGTATTTAGAAACCACGATCTGAGTGCTGTACTTATTGCTATGGGGTGTTATTGTTTTCAGGCCTTCTTAGTATTCAGAGCTAGAAAAAAATATATGTACTCATACATACGCATGCATATAGAATTGTTCTTATATCTATCATTGTGGGTATTTGGAACAAAACTCATGCATTCATATAGATACTTCCAATTTTAATCCCATACTTAGGATTCTTTTTAGCCTTCCCATTTTCTGTGTTTGTAAATCTAATCTCATACAGAAACCTGGTTTCAGTTATTCTCAGTATATTTACTGATCTGTTCAATCAGTTAATTTATTCAGCGTAACAGACTCCATCCACTCTGGCCGCTGCCTCTATGTCATTCTCTCTCTCCCGTGTCAGTGCCACTCTGTGTCCTGAGCCACTTGTGCTCAGTGCTCCCATTCCCCTCTGACCTCTTTCCTCAGAATCTGTTGTATTGCCCTTGGGAGGGGAAGGTAAGGGAAGATAGACTAAGGAAAACAAAGGGTTAGGTATCATTTTTGATGCTTTATCTTCCCTAATTCCTTCCCCTTCGCTGTTTACATCCAGCCAGTCGACCTGTCCTCTGATTCTAATTCATAGATACTGCTCAGATCTGTCTGCCTCTCTCTGCAGCTCTGCTGCTGCCTCCATAATCCAGGCCCCACCATCTCTCACTGAGACCAGTGGAGTGGCCTTAACTGGTCTCCCACGGCCAGTTTGCTGCTCCACTAGTTCCATTTTCCGTACAGGGTGAACTTTATAAAATCACATCTCCTCTTCTTACTGTTCTGCTAAAACTTTTCAACATCTTAAAATTTTTTTTTAAAGGATGATAATACTAGATAAATACTACAGAGTACAGGTAGAAGTTAAGAATTGGCAAGTGCTTTGAGTTTTAGGATAAAATTTAACGTTTAAAGCAATTAGCACATTTTGTGGAGTAAATTAGTTATGCCTGCTTATCTTATTATAATCCCTTATAGATTGTAAACTCCTGGAAAGCCAGGACTGTGTTTTGTTCATCTTTCTGTCAGTTTGAAGCCAGGTCTTTGGTTGCAGGTTTGGACTTTTCCTGCAAAGGTTGAGATGGAGCCTCTTGTCTCATGTCATGAGTGGAGGGCAGGAGGTTGATAACATTAAATGTTCTTCTTTACTTGGGATACAAGGGGAAATAGGCCACAAAGATCCTGCTAATAATAGAATGGGGAATACAGTATGAGATCATTGTTTGGGGATCCTAAAACAAAGTTATTCTAACATCATAATCTTAAGAAAATTTCACCTGCCTTTAGAAGATTCATTAAAGATTGAGGATATAGAAACTGAAAATACGCATCCTGAAGACACATTACACAAATTCCTAGAGGGATGACAGTTGAATTTTCCCCAGCACGCCTTACAGAGCTGAACTTCTTTTTTGGTTTCTTTTCCGATAACAACCTCTCAGGAATGTGCTCTGGAGGTTAACGTACCCATTTAGTGATAAAGATCAGAATTCTTCACATGACTTTCAAGATGTTGGGTGATTTTTGCCTCTGCCTACCTCTTTTGTCACATCTCCTAGCACTCATTCCCTCACTTACTGTGCTTCAACGACACACATGTTCTGATATTTTCAAGAACTTCCAAGCACTTTTCGGCCTCAAGACTTTCCCCCTTGCTCTTCCCTGTGCCCAGGATGCCTTCCTCTGGCTTTTCACATGGCCGATTCTTCATCTTTTAGTTCTCAGCTTAAATGTTACCTCTTTCATTAGTATGTTCCTTGCCCCTTGTGTCCCTTTGTATTTTCTGTCATAGCAGTCAGCACAGCTGTATTTATGCAACCAATGTATGCACGTCATCATACATCCTGTTAGGAGGTCAGTTCTAGGAAGGTAGGGACCCTGTTGCTGTTGTTCCCTCCTGAGCACGTGTGGTAGGTGCCCGGTGGATATCCGTTGACTTGATGGATGCAAGAGCAAGGCTGGAGGATGGTGTCATCGGTGCTGAGTCACCAACTTGCTCCTTGTTCTGCGTGTTAACAGTCTGTGCCTACTGCCTGTGTCACTGATTTTCTGACCCATTTCTCCTAGTCATCTCTTGGCCCCATAGAGTCCCCCGTACCAGTGTGATGCAGATGAGCAGAATGAACATCACCTGGGAACTTGTTAGAAACACAGGTTTCTGGACCCTGACCCAGACCTGCTGACTCAGAATCTCTGCGGGGAGAGGCCCAGTAATCTGCATTCTAACAAGCCTCCAGGCGCTTCTAATGCCTGCTGAAGTTCGAGAACCACTGGCATAGACCTTGGAGCTCTTGAAAAACACTGGCCTGGCTTGGAGTGAAAGATGGCTCATTAATCCTTCCCGCTCAGGAGTGGTGGCATCCATTGCTTAGGGATTAGTTGTTGAAGGGAGCGGACCTGACTTGGGAAATGTATTGAATGCATAAAAGGATTCCTAGAATTATTAGGATTACAGGGAATCTCTGTATGAGCCACAGTGGGAACGAGAGAAACCTTGAGTTAGATTGAATAGAACAGCTCCTGTGAGGGAGGTTACTGGGCTAATTATAATTACTGAAGTGCTGAGAGGAAGGGTGACAATGTGAAGAGTTTTTCGGGGCAGTGGTTCTCACTGGGGTTGGAGGGGAGCTTTTCAACAACACTGACTGTTTCCTCCTCTCTCTCCACCCCCTGCCCCTGTTCTGATGTGTCTTAAGATCTCAGAGGTCAGATGAGAGTGTGTCTAGTTTGAAAAAGTTCCCAAGATGATTTTCATATGACATGAAAAGATCATTCAAAAGACAGAAAAGAAATGATTCTTAAACTTATTCCGTGGTGATTGTGTTCATGTTTCTAATAGATATGCCACCTTCAGTTTTGAATTAATCTCTTTCTTAGACATTGCTTTTAATAAATAGACGGTCACAAATTCTGGAGGTAACACAATGTCCTTTTGGAGGCAAATTTTGAAATGAATTTTGAACTGGAAGTGTTCTTTCCAGTTTTAAAATGTAGTCTCAAGCTCTATTTTATTAAGTAAATATTTCAAAACCTAATCACTGAAGCTCTATCTTGAGATTTGATTTTTTTTTTTGATTTGGAAAATACAAGCCCTCATGTGCTCTTAAGCTTCTGTGAGCTTTCAACTGTGTTTGATATCCAGAAGTGATGGGTTAAAAGTTATTTCCTGCATGAGCTTTTCAAAATGGAAGATAGGTTAGGCTTTTGAGCAGCTTTCTGAAGAGGAGAACTTCCAGTTGCCCTCATATTGCTTTGAATACACTTAGAAGCAGTCTGGACAAATCTTGTATCAAGAAACATCCCCATTATGATTGCGTAGGGATTTTATATCAATAGGAAGTCAGTCTTGCTGTGAAAGCCTCTCTAAGAATTGTTACAGTGCTAATGAGACTTACTGTTCACTGTCTCGAAGCCAGTTTAAGGGAGACCCTTAAATATCCTTGAAAAATTCTAATTGTAGCATGATCTTTAGGGGCTCCATTTAGACTGCTCTTATTTTTTTAAATCCAGGGATTGAATAATTTTTGAAATAATACTGACTGAAATAATGAAATAAATCTGTTTTCTTAATTGAAATATAATTGATTTACAATATTATATTAGTTTTAGGTGTACAGCATAGTGACTCAGTATTTTTACAGATTATACTCCATTAAATGCTGTTACAAGATAATGCTATCATTTCCTGTGCTATATTCTGTATCCTTATTGCTTATCTGTTTTATACATAAGTTTGTATCTCTTAATCCCATACCCATGACTTGCCCCTTCCCCTTTTTCTCTCCCCTCTGGTAACTGCTAGTTTGTTTTCAGTATCTGTGAGTCTGTTTCTGTTTTCCTATACACATTTGTTTGTATTACTTAAAAAAAGTCCACATGTAAGTCATATCATACAGTATTTGTCTTTGTCTGATTTATTTCACTAAGCATAATATTCTCTAGGTCCATCCACATTGCTGCAAATGGCAGTTTCCTTCTTTTTTATGGCTGAGTAGTATTCCACTGTGTATATATGTACTACATATTCTTTATCCACTCATCTGTTGTTTAGGTTTCTTTCATATCTTGGGTATTGTAAATAGTGTTGCTGTGAACATTGGGGTGCATCTACATTTTCGAATTAGTGTTCTCATTTTTTTCTAGATATATACCCAGGAGTGGAGTTGCTGGGTCATGTGGTAGTTCTATTTTTAGAGTTTTGAGGAACATCCATAGCGGATGCACCAATTTACATTTCTGCCAATAGTGTACAAGGGTTCCCTTTTCTCTGCATCTTCTCCAACATTTGTTATTTGTAGACCTTTTTAAAAAATTATTTCTTTGGCTGCGTTGGGTCTTCGTTGCTGTGCACAGGCTTTTTCTAGTTGTGGCGAGTGGGGCCTGCTCTTTGTTGCAGTGTGCGGACTTCTCATTGCGGTGGCTTCTCTTGTTGCGGAGCATAGGCTCTAGGGTGCGCGGGCTTCAGTATTTGTGGCACACAGGCTCAGTAGTTGTGGCCTGAGGGCTCTAGAGCACAGGCTCAGCAGTTGTGGCGCATGGGCTTAGTTGCTCCATGGCATGTGGGATCTTCTTGGACCAGGGCTTGAACCTGTGTCCCCTGCATTGGCAGGCGGATTCTTAATCACTGCGCCACCAGGGAAGTCCCTGTAGACCTTTTGATGATAGACATTCTGACAGGTGTGAGGCCACCATTAGCCTGATACCAAAATCAGACAAAGACACTACAAAAAATAACAGGCCAATACCTTTGATGAACGTAGGTGCAGAAATTCTCAACAAAATATTCACAGAACAAATCCAACAGTATGAAAAAAGGATCATACACCATAATCAAGTTGGATTTATTCTAGGGATGCAAGGATGGTTCAACATTTGCAAATCAATCAGTACGGTGCACCACATTAACAAAAGGAAGAGAAAAAAATCACACGATAATCTCAGTAGATGCAGAAAAAGCATTTGACTAAATTCAACATCCCTTCATGCTAAAAACTTTCATTAAAGTGGGTATAGAGGGAACATATCTCAACATTATAAAGGTCGTTTATAACAGATCCACACTACCATTATACTAAGTGGTAAAAAGCTGAAAGCTTTTCCTCTAAATTCATGTCATGTGGCCAAAAAGTTAAAATTAAAAAATAAAATAAAATCACCTCAAAAATACTAAAATACCTAGGAATAAACTTAACCACGGAGGTGAAAGACCTATACTCTGAAAACTATAAACACTGATGAAGGAAATTGAAGATGATTCAAAGAAATGGAAAAGTATCCCATGCTCTTGGATTGGAAGAATTAATATAAAAATGACAATACTGTCTAAAGCAATCTATTAGATTTAATGCAGTTCCTATCAAAATACAACATTTTTCACAGAATGAGAACAAATAATCCTAAAATTCGTGTGGAACCACAAAAGATTCCTAATTGCCAAAGCAATCTTGAGAAAAAGGAACAAAGCTGGTGGTACCACACTCCCAGGCTTCAGACTATACTACAAAGCTACAGTAATCAAAGCAGTATGGTACTGGCACAAAAACAGACACATAGATCAATGGAACAGAATAGAGAGCCTGAAAATAAACCTATGCACCTATGGTCAATCAATCTTCAACAAAGGAGGTAAGAATATATAATGGGGAAAAGAAAGTCTCTTCAATAGATGGGTTATCATTTTCCCTTCTTTACTACTTTCTCTGTCTGTCCTTCACCTGAGAGATGGATCAGACAAATTTCCCTTCCGAGAACCTGCTCTGCTCTTCGTGTCTCCATGTGAATACTTGTCCTCTTCTCTCTGGCTAGAATTTTCTTTACTTACTTTTTCACCTTACTTTCCCACTCACCTTCAAAAACCAACTCAATTATCATTTTCCTTATGTAGCTTTTGTTGACTTGCTTTTCCTGCCTTTCCAAGCATAATTGAACCCATTTCTATTATAACACATTAAATTCTGTTAGTTTATTAATTTTAAGTTTCATCTTTGATAGTCTATGAGCAGTTGAGGAGTAGCTCAGGGGTCTGATTACCTTGGTTTGAATTCTAGCTTTGCCATTTACTATCTATATGCCTTTAAGCAAGTTACTTAAATATTCTGTGCCTTAGTTTTATCACCTATAAAATGGGGTTAATAATAATACCTTTCATATATGTTATTTGGAAGGATTAAATGAGGTAGTCTTCAGATTTCTCAGATCATGTTTTTCACATACTAAACAATAAACAAATACTTTTATGACTATTTTTTCAACCCTTAGCTTAGTGTCTGCACAAAGAAGGCTTATCTTAATGTTTTTTATTAAAGTCTTTCTGTGTAGACTCATGAATTATTTTAGTTAACTCATAATGCATATGATCATTGTAAGAGTTTCTGATGTTTTACAGCAACTTAAGTATTTATTGGTATCTGGATTATTGTTTTAATTTTACATGTGTTGAAATTGCCCAAATTTCTTATGCCAAGGTAAGTAATGAAGGAGCAAGGTAAACACCTTCTACTCCTTTCCACAGAAGTATTTGTTCTCTTTCGGGGGACTTGTTCATGGGCTTGGAGTAGTCTGATGGATCTGTTCTCCTGTCCCTGCAGGCCTTGTGTAGAATCACTCGCCATTCTCCTACTGCCTTCCAGAATGTTATTGAGAAGGTGGGACTGACCTCAGTAATAAACTCCCTGGCCTCTGCCATCTGCAGAGTCCAGCAGTACATGTTGACCTTATTCAGTGCTATGCTGTCCTGTGGGATTCATCTTCAGAGGCTAATCCAAGAAAAGGTTTGACCTATTATTCTACTTTAAAAATTGTTGTGTTCTCCTACAATTTTAGTGGCTCAATAAGTAATGTATCTCTGTAGAATTTATTTTTCATCTCAAGGGGCCCTTTTGAACTTTGCCAAACCTCTGTACCACAGGCCATTCATCTGAAGATGTTATAAAGTCTTTAGTGATTAAAATAGAAATCTGGTAAAAGGCTCTGCCTGCTTGTCCCATTTAGTAATGAAAAGTTAGAAAATTTATGAGTCCTTCCTACATGCTAATATTTCTTATGCCTCCTTGTCCTCAGCCCTCATCTCTTTTCCCATATCCCTTGCCTGCCTTAAGGAGGAGGGGTCCCTTTATATTCTCTGCTTACCCTGATTCATTTTTATTCCTTTCCTTGTCCTAATACCCTTCCAGTACACATAACCTTCAGAGCTCCCTTTCTCTTGTTTTTAACTTAGTCTCCTTCCAATCCTTTGATATTCCTTTATTTTATGGAGTGTAGAGTTTGTAAGTATTCAATTCGTATCAGAAAACTGCATAGCTACAAAGAAGTCTCTGTAGTAGCTTTCCTCAAAGTGTCTTCTCTAGCGCCTGCTAAGGAGTGATCCCTGGACCAGAAACATTGCATTGCCTGGGAGCGTGTTGGATACACAGACCCTCAGGCCCCACCCACACCTGCTGAATCAGAACTGACATTTTAATGAGGTCTCTTGAGGATTTGTTGGAACTTTATGGTTGGAGAAACCCTGCCCCTGAACATTAGTGTTCAGTGAGGTGTTAACAGGTGAAAAAAGTGGACCATGGTTATATACACATTTGGAAAGCAATGAGTCAGATGTATTTTCAGTTGTACAACCTTTTCCACTTTTTCGTGTGCTCATGTGTATTATGAATCTTCATGAGGGTAATGTAGTATGCAGTGTTCTTTAATACTTATTGGACCAGTTACCCTTTTTCTGAGGGGAGATAACTGTCAAATTGGAGTTTTGTACAACATGGTGAAAGGTAACACTGCTAGGAAGTATGGAATGGGGCCACTTAAATATAGTGTTTGCCATGTTTCTCCTGCATGAAATGCAACACATTAAATTTGTTTTTTTATAAAACTAAAAATTTCAGTAATTAATAATTGTCAGGCTTACATAATAAACTTGATCTTGAAAGTCAAAATAGAAGGCAATCCATTTTTTGCCTTTAATTAATCTGATTTAATTCTGTGAAGAAATTTGAGCCTCAGAGATAGTATAGTCTGTGTCTAATTTTTTGCTATTAAATTTTCCAAGTCATCGTATTAGAAAAAGTACCACTTGAGTAGTTTTGCTGTGTAAATTGTGGTAAGAGAGGCTGAGACTTTTATTTTTCTTGGATTTATTGAGTTTAAGATATTTCACAAAGGTAGTAAAATAATATGCACTAATTAATATGATTTTGAAATTGTTTTATAATGTTTAATATTCCATGTATCTTAAATAAATGATTGAATAATTACATGTATTAAATGAGAAATAATCTTTGATTTTAACTAATATTGGCGCTTAAAATTTTCTTTTAAACTGTGGTTAAAAACATAAAATTTACTGTTAACCATTCTTTTTATTTTATTTATTTATTTTTTTTGCGGCACACGGGCCTCTCATTGCCGTGGCCTCTCCCATTGCGGAGCACAGGCTCTGGACGTGCAGGCTCAGTGGCCATGGCTCACGGGCCCAGCCGCTCCGCGGCATGTGGGATCCTCCTGGACCGGGGCATGAACCTGTGTCCCCTGCATTGGCATGCGGACTCTCAACCACTGCGCCACCAGGGAAGCCCTGTTAACAATTCTTAAGTGTACAGTTAGGAGTGTTAAGTAGGTTCACATTGTTGTGAAACAGAGCTCCAGAACTCTGTCAACTTGTTAAACAGAAGCTCTATATCCATTGTATATTTTGGGTGTTATGTTTTAAGACTCTGGATTTTATTTAAATCTTCTGTTTTAGTAGGCCTCCTCTGACACCGAACTGGCAGAGGAAGGATGGTGATGCTTTGTTCCTTCCAGGTTGGGGTGAAAGTCCAGGTTCCCCATAGACTTCTCTTGACACCCCAGGGGTGTGGTAGAGCCCCTCCTTACTGCTGGGCAAGGGTGGGAATCCAGGCTTGCCACTGGGCTTCTTCTGATGCCCCCCTGGCTGGTAGGGGGAGGGCTCCTTATTATTCCTCCACTGACACTGGTTGGGTAGGGGTGGGCGCCCCATTCCTGGTGGAAGGTGGTAAAGGTGAAGGCTTCTCACTTGCCTCCTCTGATGCCATCCCAGCAGAAAGAAGGAGGGGAACATGATTACTGCTATAAATGGGTGGAGGTCCAGGCGTCCCATCAGTATCTCTACTGATACCATGGTTGGGGCCAGGGGGCCTTGTTATTGCTGGGTTAGGATGAAAGTCCCAGCTCTCTCTTGGTCCTTTCTATTTCCCTGGCAGGGAAGAGTGTTGGGGTGCCTTGTTACGGTCATGTGAGGGTAGGAGGCTAGTCTCTCCTCTTGCCCTTTGCTGAAGGGGCCATTGTCTTTCCGTGGTGTCCGGCTAGAGTAGAGTAGCTATTGTCTTAATGTTTTTGGTATTTCCAGCTGCCCCTTTCCTGATCCTTTGGCTTGAGAGAGCTGATTTTTCCTGTGTATTTGTGTTTGTGTGCTGTTTGGCTCCTGGATTATCCAGCACCCAATCTGGGATGTATGAGGCAGATAGAAAACCCAGCAAACTCAGTGGTGTATTGATCCTCAGGTGCTGAGGCCTCTAACCATTCTGCATCTTTTCTGTCTTGTCCTATAATCTTTAAAATGTATCTATGGCCACTCAGTAATATACAGTGGATTGTCATTTAAAAGATAAGGTTCTATTTTTTTTAATTAGAACAATTTACCATTACAGTGAACATTTATTATAGGCCAGACACTTAGTGACTTATAATCCTGGGTTATTCTCAAATGAGACTTAGTGTGTTGAGTGAGTTTGTCAAGTTCATGAAGTTTATAAACGCTAAAGCTGATGCTCAGGCCAGGCAATAAACAAGGAAACAGAATTATTTCGGATAGTGTTAGCGCTCTGAAGAGCATTACACAGGATGATGTTGATAGAGTGTCTTGCAAGGGGAAGTGTGCAGGGAGTGGAGCCAGACACCATTTGCTGGGAGCGAAGTCAGGGAGGGCCTCTCTGAGGAGGTGATGTTCCAGCTGAGCCCTCAGTGACAAGAAGGAGTGTGCTGTGTGAACCTCTGCAGGAAGAACTTTGTAGTTCAGCTTCCCTGAGGTGTGAGGGGTCATGGGGAGACCCGGGAGGAGAAGGAATGCCAGCAGTGCTGAATGCAGTGAGGAGGGGACATAGAAAGAGGCTGGGCAGTAGGAAGAAGACCCGGCTCATGTACGGCTGTGATACTGGCCTTCCTTAGGGGTTTCAACACAATGACCATTGTTTTATTTTTACTTAAAGAAAAGTACAAATATTTGTATATAGGTGTGTGTTTTAGGGGCAGGTTTACCAATCTTAGTATTGCTAATTGTGTTTTTTTCAAGTGCTTGGTTGTTAATGGGCTAGAATGATTGGAAGAGGAAGGGACCCAGGAACAATTACCAGGCTTACTGCTTCCTGCTGGACAGGGAGAAAGAACTGCACCTGTTCTTTTTGGGGGATTGATGCCTCTATATGGTGATATTTTTTTGTTGTTGAAATTCAGTCCCCAAAAGAGGCCAACGCCATTCCTTTTAAATAAGAGAAATTACTATTACTGCAGAAAGTTTAGAAGAACCTAAAGAAGAAAACAAAATTGACTGTAATCTCACTACCCAGAGCTAATTACCGTTGCCATGTGGGTTTATCTCTTTTTAGTCTTTGGTCCATATGTCTATGAATTTTATGCATACATTTATAAAATTATGATAAAAATGTGTTGATTTATCATTTTCATGAATATGTCATTAAATATACCGTAAGAACATTTTAAAAATTACTATATAATTTTTCATTTTGTGCCACTATGGTAATTTAACCCTTCTCCCACTGTTGACCTGTTTGCTTCTCACTTTTTGGTTTGCACTCACCCTGATGCAGTGAGCATCCTGTTTACAGACAACTTTTTTTTTTTTTGCGGTACGCAGGCCTCTCACTGTTGTGGCCTTTCCCGTTGCGGAGCACAGGCTCCGGATGCGCAGGCTCAGCGGCCATGGCTCACGGGCCCAGCCACTCCGCGGCATGTGGGATCTTCCCAGACTGGGGCACGAACCCGTGTCCCCTGCATCGGCAGACGGACTCTCAACCACTGCGCCACCAGGGAAGCCCTACATACAACTTTGTGTCTGCTGCTAGTAGATGACCTCAGGTGTTATGCACATTTAGAAGGCTGTGCATAAACAATGCTAAATTGTTCTCTAGAAAGGTAGATGATGAGAGTACCATTTACTTGTGATGGTGTGAAAAGTGTTCACAGCCATGGTGACAAGGGAACTCTCTTGAGCTACAAATCATGTGTTCTGCATATTCAAGTAAATAGGAAAATTGGGCAAAACAAAAAGTGACAAACCGTTTTTCTACCCTGTTTTCAAAAAAGAAAAAACAAATGAAACTCTTAAAAGGATACTTTCTGAACCTGTGGTAGATGGTAATTTGTAAGTAATTCTTGCATCATCACTAGATGTACGGAATTGATAACCTTTTCACAATTCAGATACTTGAATTACTGTCAGCGAGAAGCTTCTGGAAGGCCTGACCAGGCATAAGAGAAAACCTTGTAAGTTAGGTGTGAGTTTATTTACTGATCTTTGCCCTGTAAACTGATTTTTTAAAAACAATTCCTGGTTTACTTTGTAGTTTTATTTTTCTCATTCTTCCAAGCTTATTAATGTGTCCTACAAATATTCGATCTTGAAGATCTGGGGCTGGAGGAGTTTGGGAGTGCATAAAGCTGTTTCCTGCTGTTCTGCTAGGAAGACAGGTATTGGATGAGGTCATTGCAATTTCCCTTAATTATAATATCTAGAAACTTAAAGTAGCTAATGCCATTTTAATTTATTTTTATCAGATTATGTTTATAACTTTTATGAATCTTAGTTTAGTATTGAAAATCCAGAATATATGAGATATAGAATACAGAAGACTAAAATAAACTGCTTAACCACCCCCAAATAATCTCTTCAAAAATTTTGATATATATCTTTCAAATTCATGTTTATTGTGCGTATATGTATACACATACATTCACGAATTTCCTTCTCCCTACTGCCACATACACATGCTATTAGAATCTTTTTACAGTAATTGGATCAGTTGTATACTGTTTGTTCATATTTTTCCTATTCAGTGGTGTTGGGAACGTGTGTCTAACTCAGTATAACTCTTCAATATTGTTTTTAAAGTGACACATGATGTTCCATCATGTGAAGGTATCCCAATGCATTCCAGCAGTTCACTACTGCACATTTTAAAATTTCCTTTTTTTTGCCAGGGAGAACTTTCTTATGGCTAAATCCTTTCACATGGACATCTGTAATTATTCCTTTAGGATAAACTTTTAAGTAAAATTAAGCACTATCTTAGCTACCCCTCCCAGAGTCTCTCATCAAGGATATTTATATTCAATATCTTGGATGTTCTGTTAAAGAGACCACAGGTAGGTGTATGAACATGGAAGAGATCAGTTCCCATGAGCTCTTCCTGAAGAGTCTGTCAGAGAATGAGCTTTAGACAACCAAGAAATGTTTGAATAAGTTAAGACCAAGTAATGTGGGACTTCCCTGGTGGCACAGTGGTTAAGAATCCACCTGCCAATGCAGGGGACATGGGTTCGATCCCTGGTCTGGGAAGATCCCACGTGCCGCAGAGCAACTAAGCCCGTGTGCCACAACTACTGAGCCTGTGCTCTAGAGCCTGCGAGCCACAACTACTGACGCCTGTGCACCTAGAGCCTGAGCTCTGCAACAAGAGAAGCCACCACAGTGAGAAGCCCACGGACCACAACGAAGAGTAGCCCTCGATCTCTGCAACTAGAGAAAGCCGTGCAGCAACGAAGACCTAATGCAACCAAAAATAAATAAATAAAAAAAATTAAAATGAAAAACAAACAAAACAACCCAGTGGGGCTTCCCTGGTGGCGCAGTGGTTGAGAGTCCGCCTGCCGATGCAGGGGACGCAGGTTCGTGCCCCGGTCTGGGAGGATCCCACATGCCGCGGAGCGGCTGGGCCCGTGAGCCATGGCCGCAGGGCCTGCGCGTCCGGAGCCTGTGCTCCGCAACGGGAGGGGCCACAACAGTGAGAGGCCCGCGTACCGCAAAAAAAAAAAAAAAAAAAAAAAAAAAAACACCCAGTGCCCGATCCTTGATGTTAGAAAATTGAAAACATATAAAACCCCAGGAACCCTACTCTGCTGTATTTCAATTAATTGAGCATAGTATACTCACATCAACTTGTTTACAAGTTACATGGATGCAAACATCTGCCTCAGTTATTTATTTTTTTTGAGGTATGTGACCTTGAATGTACTTTGTAACTGTATAATCAGTGATGCATACATTGTACTTCATATGCTTTGGGGTCACTTAACAATTTAAACATTACTTTTTAAAGTCATACCGTGTTTCACAGGTGGGTTTGTTCATGCTCGTTGGTAAGATGATTTCCTTCTGGGTGTTACTGACTACGGATACTGCCTTTCTAATTTTTGTCTACTTGCTAATTTTGACAGGAGCTGATGTCCATTTTTATTTTAGCAGTCTAGTTTGACTGAAGCTGTTGCTTCAGGTTTCATGTTTTGACCAAGTAGCACAACAGTGATTAATAATAAGCCAGAAGGTGCAGATTGCTTATGTTGTTTGGAAGTACTATGGAAGATCACTATGAAATTTCATGCATATAAAACTTTGAAAAATTTGAAAGCTAAGTCAGCTCAGGTTTCTTTTTCTCACAAAGTCACTAGGCATCCTGACTCAATGGTTGCTAATTTAAAATATGGTAATTAGTTTATGCATATTAATAACATGAGTTTGTATTGACTTTTTTTTGTCTACGTTAATAAATGTGTTCTATAAGAAACATTTTACTAAGCTACTTGGTTAAACTTTAAGGAAAGTGTAAACCAAAAACAATTTTAGATTTAATCAGTACATTTTTCACTTCCATCAACATTAAATGGGAAAATCGTGTCAGTGTATTATCCACATGATTTCTTTTTTTTTTTTTTTTTTTGCGGTTCGTGGGCCTCTCACTGTTGTGGCCTCTCCCGCTGCGGAGCACAGGCTCCGGACGCGCAGGCCCAGCGGCCATGGCTCACGGGCCCAGCCGCTCCGCGGCACACGGGATCCTCCCGGACCGGGGCACGAACCCACGTCCCCTGCATCAGCAGGCGGACTCTCAACCACTGCGCCACCAGGGAAGCCCCCTTTTTTTTTTTTTTTTTTGAGGCTATTATCATTTGATGGCCAGGCTGTGCTCATTGATTTTCACCTGTGACAGTTGATTGAAACAGATCAGTTTTACCTCTTGAGAAATAAATAACTTGGATGTTCTCTACATCATCATTATTTTTTATTTATCTCATAATTTTGTCCTTATGATATGTACTGGAGGGGTTTTTATCCTTTTGCTTACTTTTGATCAAGATACCATTTTCTTTGTGATGGAAGCTTCATATATTTCGACCAGATCCTCACACTGTGAGCATTTCATCACACCATCTTTACATTACGTAGGTATGTCCGTTCTGAAATCACTGCCAAGAACCATTTGAATGTTGGACGTGAACTCGTCGTTCTGTGGTTTGGGCTATAGACCTAAACAGCTTCTGCTTTTTTTTTTCTCCACGTGTAAAATTTAGTTATGTTGAGCCAAATGGCAAGGTGAATTTAAATCAAAGCTGAATACATAGTGGATTGCAAACTGAAGTGACCCGAGGTCATTTTTGGTTCTCTAAAGTAGCTTTGATTATTCACCCTTGGCACTAGGCTTTGCCTGCAGTCTGTAATCTCCCCTCCTCGGTGTTGTAAGATTAATACTGTTCTAGAGGTCTGGTGCATGTTGCTTAAGATTAAATATGGTGCCCTGGGCAGTTAGTTTTAGGGAGTCAGTACTGTTCATTTAGTTTTTCTGAAATGACTAAATGAGAATTTATTTAGGGCACAAGATGCTTGTATGTTTAGATCCAAAATTAGAGTCTGTAATATATTGTATCTTCTAAGGGACTTGGAATTACTATGTTAGAAACAAATCTTGTATGCAGTTTCTTTTATCTTCGCGTATTTGCTGCGCTCGTTTGTTTCACTCAAAATAATAGGCATTATTTTAGTTTTGCCAGATTGTTAGTAATGGCTGCATAACACTCCATCAATAAGAAATACAGTAGACCTTATCTTCACTTCTTAGTGACATGCCTGTGTTTCTAAAATTATGACCGTTGCTGTACGAAACTTTTGTTGCGCCTGGAAAAATTTTCTCTTTCGTTATATGCTTAAGCTGTATTTCACTTTTGCTGTGTAACTACTTCAAAATGTAGTGGCTTAAACAAGAGCAGTAATTTACTTTGCTCACCAGTCTGTAATTTGGGCAAGGTTGGGAGAGATTGAGTGGGAGCTGGAGAATAAACTTTCCAGAAGGCTCACTCAGATGACTGGAAAGTTGATGCTCTCTGTTCCCTGGGAACCCTGCTGGGCTGTGGGCTGGGAGCCTCAGTTGCTTTCCACATGGGCCCCTAAAGGCTGCTTGGGCTTCCTCACAGCGTAGTGGCTGGGTTCCAAGAGAGAGTGTCCCAAGAGAACCAGGCAGAAGCTGCATGGCCTTTCAAAGCTGGGTTTGGAAATCATGTAGTGTCACTTCCGTGACTTCCCTTTCCTACTCCAGCTGACCTCCCCACATGCATCATTAGTATTTGTAATGAAAGAACATAAAACTGGATATGGGTAAATGCAATCTTTGCTACAATTAGGATTTAACAAATTCCATATTTTGGGAACGTTAAGGTGGCTTCTATTTTTGTTTGTCTTATAAACAGTACTACCATGAACATTCTTCTTCTCAAAGCTCTTTTGTTCATCACTTGGTTAGGCTAAAATTCTTGAGATATAACAACTGTGTCAGAAGAAAATAACATTTTTAAGGCTTTGGAGAAGTAACAACTCATTTTCCTACCAGCTAGAGGAAAGGTTGAACACTTACTCTCATATGAGCTATATTTGAGATTTATCCATTTACCCATGACCATGCCAGCTCATCTTTGCTAGTCTGCTCTGTTTTAAAACAGATTCTTATTCTTCCTAAATTTGCATTTCTTTGCCTACTAGGTTAGAGTACATGATTTATTTGCTTGTAGGCAGTTTAGAATTCTTTTATTAGTTGTTTTGCTTGTTTCTGTAATTTTTTACACTAGAGTGTTCGTAAAAGTTATATTGGTAAAAGTTATTTATACCTAAAGATATTGATTATTTGTAAAAAGTTTCAAATATTTCAAATACTTTTTCCAAGGTTGCATATTTATTTTGACAGATATATAGTATCATAAGTTTCGTTATTTAAAATTTTCACAACCTGTTGAGAGTCTTTCTAGTAAAGGTAGTAAAGTAAGTATATCATTAGGTGAATAGTCCTTTATCTTTTTTATTTGCTGAAGTCTTAAATATACTTGTGAATGTTTTGCTGTTTCTTTTATTTGTATTTTCCATACAAATTTCAAAAATGGAATTCTTGCAGCTTTATGCTTTATGATATTTTCTAGTATCTAGTTGGACAAATGCCTTCAGTCATTATATCAAGCCTATGAAATGTGTGTGTGTAATCATCTCTGACATGCTATTCTGTCAAGCACTGTTGCACTCGCACTCAGGTTTCTTGACTCCAGATTACAAGTTCTTTACCACTGTTTTAAGCCGCTGCTTCATTTTTTCCAGTGTTTTCTTATTACTTCCTAACAACCTATAGTTTTCTTTGTGTAAATCATACATTTCTCTTTTAAGTTCTTTCTTAAATTGTTCTGTATTTTTGTCATTCTTAATCAGAACACATATTTATGTGTTTACAAAAAGACACGTATAAGAATGTCCATAACAGCTTTACTCATTGTGGTTCCAAACTCCAAACAACCCAAATGTCCAAGAGTAAAATGGGTATATACATTTTTCTGTGTTCACAACATGGAATATTATACAGTAATAAATTATGAACTACTTCTATACATAACATAGCTGACTTTTACACCATTAAATTGAGGTCAGGCAGTGGTAATTTTTCTTTTTGTGTATCTTTGCTGTCTCCCCTTTTTCTTGATTAATTTAGTGAGTGCTTTATCTATTTTGTTGTTATTTTTCAAAGGCAGCATTTTGATTTATCATTTCCCTTTTTTTCCTTTTACCTTTTAGTTTCTGCTTGCATCTTTGTTTTCTCCCTTTGCTTCATTTTTCTTTACCTTGTTCTTTTTTCAGCTTTTTTTTTTTTTTTTTTTTTTTTTTTTGCGGTATGTGGGCCTCTCACTGTTGTGGCCTCTCCCGTTGCGGAGCACAGGCTCCGGACACGCAGGCTCAATGGCCATGGCTCATGGGCCAAGCCGCTCCGCGGCATGTGGGATCCTCCCAGACCGGGGCACGAACCCGTGTCCCCTGCATCGGCAGGCGGACTCTCAACCACTGCGCCACCAGGGAAGCCCCCTTTTTTCAGCTTTTTTTGTTGGGAATTTAGTTCACACACTTCTTTCATTTTAATTTAGAAATGTATTTGCAGGTCACATTTTCTTCTGATGACTGCTTTAATTGTATCCTATAGATTCTTATGTATAGTGTTTTTACTATTTTTTTTTAATTCTACAATTTTGGTTTGCATTTTTCCTTTACTCAAGGATTGTTTAATAGAGTGTTGTAAAATTTTCCAGGTAGAAGGGCCTTTTGGATTATTGATTTTTTTTTTTATTACTTTCTACTTCTACAGCACTGTGATCATTACAGGTATTATTTTTTACTTTATGGATTCTATTAAGGTTTTCTTTATCTATTATGTAGGTACCTTAAAGGAACATTTCATATTTAAGAAAAAGGTACATTTTCTATTATTTGAGTCTAAATTTTAATACATATCCATAATATCTAATCTTTTACTTATGTTATTTAGGTCTTCTATATCCTTACTTATTTTTGTTCTCATGATAGTCGTGGACTGAGAGTAGTGTGATTAACTCTTCTATTCCTTCTTCCATCTCCTGCAGTCTTCACTTTTTAAAGGTGTTCACTATACTATGTAAGGCATAACCTTCATTACTGTATTCAATACTGTTGTGTATGTGTTGTGAATGGTGGCCTTTGGCACTAAAAAGTGTTGCTTGTTGTTTACTTCTTTTTGGCCTAAATTCTATCCTATATATCAGGAAGAATCATTATGTAATTCTTTGTATATCAGGAACAAACTTTCTGCTTTCATTTTTGCTTGAATTTGCCTGATTGTGTGTGCATATGTATTGATTTATATATAAAATTTATACACAATGCAATTCATATTTTTTTGGAGTGTAGTTGTACGAGGATTAACACATGCATAGACTCTTGTCACCACCACAAGAAGGATACAGAACAATTACAACATCCCAAAGAATGACCTTGTGCTGCTCCCTTTTTTAGGTAAACCATGTCCCATCCCAGTCCCTGGCATTCAGTGATGCCTGTATGGTTTTACCTTTTCCAGAATGTTATATAAATGGGATCCTATAGTATGTAATCTTTGAGACTGGTTTCTTTTACTTAACATCATGCAGCTGAGATTCCTCTGTATTGTTGTGTGTACTGTTAGTTCATTCCTTTTGATTCCTGAGTACTATTCCTTTATGTGGATATACCACAGTTTATTTATCCATGTACCCGTTCAGGGACTTAAGGATTGTTTCCAATTTTTGACTCTGAGTAATGTTGCTATCAACTTTTACATGTAGATTTTTCAGTGAACATAAGTTTTCATTAAGTGAAATGATATGCAGTTGTTGGGGCATATACGATAGATACGTGTTTGATTTTTTTCTTTTGGCTGCGTTGGGTCTTCATTGCTGCATGCAGCTTTCTCTAGTTGTGGTGAGTGGGGGCTACTCTTCGTTGCAGTGCATGGGCTTCTCATTGCAGTGGCTTCTCGTCACAGCATGGGCTCTAGGCACACAGGCTTCAGTAGCTGTGGCACGTGGGCTCAGTAGTTGTGGCTCGTGGGTTCTAGAGCGCAGGCTCAGTAGTTGTGGTGCACGGGCTTAGTTGCTCCGCGGCATGTGGGATCTTCCCGGACCAGGGCTCGAACCCGTGTCCACTGCATTGTCAGGCGGCTTCTTAACCACTGCGCCACCAGGGAAGTCCCTGTGTTTAACATTTTTATGAAACTGCCAAACTATTTTCCAGAATGATTGTGCCATTTTGCGTTCCCACAAACAATGTATGTAGAATTCTAGTTGCTCCACATACTTGTCATTTTTAATTCTAGTCATTCTAATAAATGTGTTGTGGTGTCTTGTGATCTTAATTTGTGTTACTGTAATGATTATGATATTGAACATACTTTCACGTGTTTATTTGACATCTGTGTACATTCTTTGGTGAAATGTCTGTTTAAATGTTTTGTCCTTGAAAAATACTTTTCTTAATGTTGAGTTTTGAGAGTTCTTTATATATTCTGGTAACAAATACTTTCTCCTAGTATGTGGCTTATCTTTTCTTACAGTGTCCTCTCCAGAGGAGACATTCTAAGTTTGATGAAGTTGAGTTCATCAATTATTTCCTTTATGGATTGCGATTTTGGTTTATATCTAAGAATTCTTCCTAACCTAAGGTTATGAAGATTTTCTCTGTTTCTTTTTAAGATTTTGTGGTTTTACATTTTACATTCAGTTCTATGATCCATTTTGGGTTAGTTTTTGTATATGGTGCAAGGTGTGAGTTGAAGTTTAGTTTTTTGCATGTGGATATCCAGTTGTTTATAGCAAAAACTTTTTTCCAAAATTGCCTTTGTACTTTTGTCATAAACGAATTGATTATAATATTTCTGAACTCTCTACTGTTTCCCCTTAGTCTGTGTGTCTGTCATTTTGTCAGTACCACATTGTTTTGAGTACTGTAGTTTTTAAAATGTCTTAAAACCATTGTGTGATTCTCTGTCTTTTTTCCCCCCAAATCGTTGTGCTTATGCTAGTTGCTTTGCCTTTACGTATAAATTTTACAATTAGCTTGTCTGTATCTACTAAAAATCCTGCTGGGATTTTGACTGGAATTGCATTAAATCTGTGAGTCAGTTTGGGGAGAATTGATATATATATTAACTATCTTGAGTCTTTTAATACATGAACAGAAAATGTCTTTTATTTATATCTTAAAATTTTTTTTCTTACTGTTTTGTAGTTTACTGTGTACAGATTCTTGGCATATTTTTTTAGGTTTATACCTATATTTCTTTTGTTTTTGTTGTTGTAGCTATTTTAAAAAATTTGTTTTCCAGTTGTTTATTATGACTGGAATGTACAAATTACAGTGTATACAAATATATCAGATCTTGCTAAAACTCACTTATTAGTTCAGAAGTTTTTTTTTTTTTTTTGTAGATTATTTGGGCTTTTCTATATTGTCTTGATATCTGAGACTATTTCTTCCATTCCGATCTGAATACCTTTTACTTTTCTGTCCTTATTGTACACTGCCTGTGACTTTCAGCAAAATATTGAATTATGAATAATGGGACAGCCTTGCTTAATTCCCAATTTCAGGGTGGGAGGAAGCATCAAGTCTTTGAACATTTAGTAGTTAGCTGTAGGTTTTTTTCTAGATGTTTTTGAGATGGGGGAAGTTCCCTTCTATTCCTAGTCTGGTGAGAGATTTTATCATGAGTGGATATTGAATTTTGTCAGATACTTTTTTGTTATCAACTGATGTGATTGTGTGGTTTTCCTTTTTTAATCTATTAATATGGTGAATTACACTGATTGATTTTCACATATCGAACCAGTCTTGAATTCCTGGTATAAATCCCACTTGAGTGTAATATATTATACTTTTAATATATTGCTGGATTCAACTTATATTTTGTTGAGGATTTTTTTGCATCTGTGTTCCTAAGGCATAGTGTCTATACTTTCTTTTCTTATATAACTAACTGTTTTGGACCTTTTTTATGTCTATAAATGCTTGTTTAATGATACTTCCTTCTGATTGAGCTGTTATATTACAGATTACCTCTGCTTCATTTTTTTGTTTTGCTTGGGTGGAGTTGGAGACTTCATTGGCTGAAGTACTTTAATTCTCACTTTTTGTTGCCTTCTTAGAATAGCTTTATATGAAACTTGCATCCTGTGTTCTGTACATTTTGAAATGTCTTAAATTATTCTGGGATAATGTTCCATGTAGAAGAGATTAGAGGTTTCAGTTGTTTCTAGGGCTCTTAGTTTTTTTTTATTTCCCTTAGTTCTTTTTGTGTTGTTGTTAGTGATATTTAAATATCAAGAAATTTAGCAATTTATCCATAAAATGTGCTACAATTATCTTACCTGGTTTATGCAATTCTTTTTTGTTCATTTATAGTGTTTTATTTCCATATAGAATTTAACATTTTTTGGTATTCACATTTCTCATGCTTTTTTTCTTCCTTTCTAATACATTATTTATGAATATTTTCTCAAATCTGAGATTTTAAATATGTATAAATATGTATCTGTATCTTCCATGGCATCTTCTAGATCTTTTAATCATTTGGTGTTTATTTTTTAAATCTTAGATTTGTCTAGGGCTTATTTTCAAGTAGGACAGAACCACCACTCATGACTCAGTGTATTAATTTTGGTTAGATCAACATTTAGCAAACTTTTATTACATCACTTTTTGTTTTCAAATTGCATTCAGATGCATCAGGTATTCTGTCAATTTTTTCTCCTTAAAGAGATCTCTCCTGGAGCCTTCTGACCAACTTTGTTATGAATAGGCAGCCTGTGTACCTGGTTATAGTAGCTGTCACCCTGGAATGATCCTGGGATTCCCTTTGCCTCTTTCCTGTGTTCTCCTCTTCCTTGGTTTCTTTCCTCATGGTGACTGTTGGGAGTATATGAGAGGAGTGGTAGTATGAAAAGTGATTTTGGAAAGGTAATAAAAAGCCAGATCATGAAGGGCCTTGTATGCCGTGATAAGGGATTTTAGCTTCTCTCAAGGGTTTTAGCAACTGCTGAGGATATTTTATAGGCGAATAATGTATTTGCTCTTATGGAAGATCACTGTGGCTGCAACTTGTAGAATAGATGGAAGAAAGCAAAGTTAGACAAAGCCTGCTACAGTAATTCAAGAAAGATATAAGGATACATTGAAATAGGGCAATGACAGTGTGAGTGTTGTTCTCATAGAAATTGGGTATCAGTTGGACACCTGAGAGAGGAAGGAAGAGTCAAGGAGGGTGCTCAGATTTCTAAGTTTGGCTACTGAATTGATGGCTCTCATAGTAGGATTATCACGCTTAGGGTAGGTGCCGAGTTTAGTGTTGGATGTGCAATACAAAGAATTGCACTATATCCTGTACCCACATTCACCAGATGTTAACGTTTTACCTTATTTGCTTTATAGTTTCTATCTTTTACCATGTGAGTGAGTGAGTGTCTGTGTGTGTGTGTGTGTGTCTGTGTGTGTGTGTGTTCATTCCTGTCCATTGGAGATGAGGTCACAGACCTGATGCTCCTTTACTTCTAATTACTTCACTGAATAGTCCCTAAAAAATAAGCCATCAATTTAAAAATCAAGAAGCTAACATTTATTTAACATAAATTGCTAATCTGGACCGTATTCAGATTTCACAGTTGTCCCAGTAATGTTCTTTAACGTGAAACAAAACTTCCAGATCTTGAATTGCAGTCAGTTATCATGACTCTCTAGTCTTCTATAATCTGGAACAGTTTTTAAGTCCATGGCTAGTGGGTATTTGAATGGTTTTGGAATTAGGCACGTGGATGTGTGGGAGCAATGTTAATGTGGGAAACAGATTTGTGGTTTTGGTCCTTGGACCACAGTGTATAAATTAGAACTTGGGAGTTGACCGTGGGGAAATGGGCTTTCTACTGTTGACTGGAAAGGTGGAAACAGATCTATTACTCAAAGGCACCTTGGTGTTGATTCTGTTTTTTACTCCAATTGATGAATTAGTTTATTTGGTTCAGGATCTAGGTGAGCCTGATGCAGAGGTACAGATAAATAGTTATATAGATGTATAGATATATCTTCATCCTTAAATAGAAGCATATACCTGGCTGTGTAAGCTCTTCCTGCCTGACAGTATAGCACTCAATGTAAAAGAACTTCGGCAAAAAATTGAGCTGTTTACATCTATGTTGGACACAGAGTGTCACTGCTAGGTGCTTACCTCTGTCAAGGACTCTAGGGAACTTAACGTTCCTGCTCTCTGTAGCCATCTTGCTAACAATACGATTCCGTATTTCTGCCTACTTACATTCATTAACGCTGTGTATGTGTATTCCATTTTTTTGCATATCAATAGGCACCTGAAGTGATGTACAAATCTGTCTGTTAGAAGAGAAAATGACACTAATACTTGTCAACACTTATTCCTCTGTGTCGTATTAAACCTTTAATTAAAGAATGTTATAGAAATACAGGTTTTTCTTTTGTGTCCCATACTGGCTATTGTTTTTATTTTATGTCTGTAGGACCTCAGCTGTGTAGACTAGAGACGTGATCTCTGTGTGTGCATGTTTGCTCAGAAGTTCATGCCTCCATGCAGTTGTGACTTTCAGTTCTAGTTATTTATTGCTACGCTTCTAGTCATGTGATGGAGGGGTTAAGAAGCAGGCTTTGTGGGCTTCCCTGGTGGCGCAGTGGTTGAGAGTCTGCCTGCCGATGCAGGGGATATGGGTTTGTGCCCCCGGTCCGGGAAGATCCCACATGCCGTGGAGCGGCTGGGCCCATGAGCCATGGCCGCTGAGCCTGCGCGTCCGGAGCCTGTGCTCCGCAACGGGAGAGTCCACGGCAGTGAGAGGCCCGCATACCACACACACACACACACACAAACAGGCCTTGTCATCTGCCTGGCCTGGATTTGAATTCAATTTTGTCAATTGGGGCAAAGTGCTTAAATTTTCAAGATTCCTTTTCCTCTTTAAAATAGGGATAATATTATCAACTCTTCATAGCTTCTTTTCAGGTTTAAATGAGATCGTACATATTAATGACTTGGTATAGGGAGCAGCACAAATTAAAAATGCAAAAGCAATAGCTGATATTATTTTATTTTCTGCTACCTGTTTGGTTATTACAGTCTATTGACCCTCAGAGTTGACTGCTCTATTTATTTCATGTTTTCTCAAAAAATATTCTAATGTCTCCCACAGGATTTTGTCTCTACAATTATCCGTTTACTGGACAGCCCCTCGACATCCATCAGAGCAAAATCCTTCCTGGTTCTTCTGTATATTTTGATTCATAACCACGAGATGCTGCTGCTCAGCTGCCAAGCACGGTAGGATTTCCTCTGACAGTTTCACCAATGACTTCAATTTGACCCCTGCTTATTAGTTTTATTAGTAGTATTTCTTGGCCCCTATGTACCTGGTATTCAAATTTTTTTTCCTAGATTTTTCCAAGGGTTTAACGTTTCACTTGTCACCTCAGCTTGGAAACACTGAAGCAGGGTGTTGGGAAGTGCTTGGAGTTTCCTAGATCTGAGTACAGTCCAAGGCAGGGTGTTAAAGTTGGTTCTGGTTTACATTTTTGCAAGGTGTTCTTGACTGGTGGTTTGGTCATAGTTCTCATTTGTGTGAGCTTCTGGAATGAGTAGCTGAAAGCCCAGAGGAGCAGCCTAGAAAAGCAGAGGAAGAGGCAGGGCGAGGATAAGGAGTACATGGACTGGTCCTTGACTAGGCAGATCTCTCACTGTCTCTAGGTCTCACCTCCTTCCTCTAAAAGGAGAAGCTGTCCTGATGCACCCCAGGTTCCCTTCATCCTCTGATGCTTCTCCATTAACGTTTTTGAAACTGTCTGGTCCATGCTCTTGAACATATGGTTTATCGCCTATTTCTCGATCTGGCTTTTTACTTATTGTAGGATACTGGGGAGATCCTAGAATTGCTGAGATTGGTCTAGGTTAGGAACTAGAAAACTTACTCCTGGAAACAGAGAGTAAATGTTTTAGGATTTACGGGTCAAGAAGCAAAATTGCTGACACATATATATGGAATCTAAAAAAAACCCAAATCATTCTGAAGAACCTAGGAGCAGGATAGGAATAAAGACGCAGACGTAGAGAATGGATTTGAGGACACGGGGAAGCTGGGACGAAGTGAGAGAGTGGCATGGACATATAGACACTACCAAATGTAAAATAGATAGCTAGTGGGAAGCAGCCTCATAGCACAGGGAGATCAGCTCAGTGCTTTCTGACCACCTAGAGGGGTGAGATAGGGAGGGTGGGAGGGAGATGCAAGAGGGAGGAGATATGGGGATATATGTATATGTATAGCTGATTCACTTTTTTATACAGCAGCAACTAACACACCATTGTAAAGCAATTATACTCCAATAAAGATGTTAAAAAAAAAGAAGCAAAATTGTGGATATTATGTATGTACTTCTATTACAAGAGAGAAAACAAATTTCCACAAATTTTTTTATTGACATAATAAAAAATATACTACTCCCAATCCATCCCTGGGATGGATTAGCAGATGCAAACTATTATATATAGAATGGATAAACAACTAGGTCCTACTGTATAGGACAGAGAACTATATACAATATCCTGTGATAAACCATAATGAAAAAGAATATGAAAAAGAGTATATATATGTGTATAACTGAGTCACTTTGCTGTACAGCAGAAATTAACACAACACTGTAAATTAACTATACTTCAATACAATTAAAAAAAGAAAAAATACATACTACTAATAATTGAGTATAAGTTTTTGAAATATAGGTCTAATGAGAAGAGTAGAATTCTTTTGTGGGGGAGAGAGAACATTTTGTGTAATTAGAGGTCAAAGTGAGAGTCTCATGATCAAATCTGATTGCAGATGTTCCCCTTGGTGCTGATCCCTAATGCAATTTTATGTATCTTATCTTTGAAAATGTCCTTTCACACAGGTTCTGCCACATATCAATATCAGTCCATGGGCACATGACTTTAATTGAGCATATTCATCACTTGGAAGGCATTTGTAGTTTTCTGTTAGATTCTTCCTTGATACCTGCCTGTAGTGTGTCATTGCATTGCAGGTGAATCCCTTCTAGGTGAAGGTCATGTGGAAGCTCCTGACAAGCCGCCTTCGGTTCCCATCTCTCAGGGATCCCTGTCCTTTGTTGTTTGATGTCCAGTGTCCTGATTCTGACATCTCATATGTTTTTGTCTATTTGTTACTTGTTTTAGGGGGGAGGGTGTGCACTGATCCTGTTAGTCCATCAGGGCTGCAAGCAGAAGTTGCTCTTGTCTGTCGGTAAAGGCCTCATTGCTGGCTTTGCTGCCTCTCATCTCTCCTTGTGTTGACTGTCATTTTTCTCCAGGGCAAAAAATATAGTTTCTCAACAGATGTTCTTCCATCATTTCTTGGACTCACCGTCTGGTCTCCATGTAGCAGCTGGAGTGTCTCTTACCCAGTGTGAATCAGCTTTTGTTTCTTCCCTGCTCAGCCTCTCCTCTCCTGTTGTGCTGAAATAACACCCCAGGCTCTGACCGTGGGCTGCTCTGCCCGACTTCATCTCACCCCTGCCCTCCTCTCAGCCCTTGTCTTCTACAGCTCCTCCTGGCACCCTCTCCACGCCAGCTCAAAGTTCTTCTTGTTGCTTTCTGCACACACTAACCTTTTACACTCCCCTCCGGGGTTCCCTGTGCCCACAGTGCACTTCCCCGAGATATGTGTGTGGCTGGCCTCCTCAGCTCATTCAGGTTTCTGTTCAGTCTAATGGTTGCTACTTTTGAGAGCCACTCTGATCATCCTATCTCAACTCCCCCTCCTAAGACCAACTCGGAAGCTGTCTAACTGAAAAGAACTAAATCACTTGGACCATGAGGGCCTGAGGGGGACAGGCTTGGTCCTTCCAGGAAATTGCTGTGATTTCTGTGTCCCTGAGTGAATATTTAGAAACTTTGACCGTGATGGGAAGATGGTGGCCTGAATGCACACCCTGACCCCCGCTGTGCTCTCTCTGGAGAGTGTAGGGGTGGGGTGCCTGGAAGGCAAGCCTTAGCCTTGCAGGAGAGGTAAGAGTGGGCCCCATTCTTCCTGTGCTGTGGGGCAGGGATGACGCCCTGTGCTCTAAGCCTGGGTAAATAGCAGACCTTGGGGCTTCTTTGGGGTCCAAAATGCAGGTGCTGACTGTGTGTGGTCGTTGGGACCAGCACTCCCATCCCAAGGGGATCTAGAGCGGGACCAAATTGGGGGTCAGTGTGCCCCAGTCTGCGAGGCTGCAGGGAGATGACCTCATTCGCCAGCACTTGGAGAGAACAGGTCCCCATCCTCGCCTGCTTCTTTGCTACAACCCAGCCTGATTAGGTCCGAGTCAGTGAGGAGGACGTCTTGGGCAAGCAAGGACTGGTCACAGTCCACTGAAGGAGACACTGCAAGTACTTAAGGAGGAAGGACAAGAACAGGCAGCTCTTACTGAAGCAGAACTAATGGAATCGACAGAATTTTAACAAACAAGGAATGAAAACTCTATGGAGAGGCAGTTTTCTGAAATTCAGCAGAAGAACTGAAAGAAAATGGCCTCTTCTGGGGACGGCATTAGTGCTTTGAAAGGACACATTGACCCACACAGAGCTGTTTACAAAGACACGGGAAACTCACGTGGAAACAATAAGAAAGGTGGAGTGTGGGTCCAAGAGCCCTCACATGCAGAGTTCAAGGAACTCCAGGAGGAGGAAAGGAACAGATGGAGGAGGCTTTCTAATAGAAGAAATCTCAGAAGTCATCTTTCCTTGAACATGCCCCCTTCTGATGCTGTATTAAACTGCGAGTTAAAAAGTCACAAAACCACAAACGGAAAGGGAAAAATGGCTAAGGCAGACGAGCGTTGTCACCTGTCTTTGTCTTTGGTAAGCTGGAAAGCTGACAGATAAACGTTCACTGTTTTAGCAGAATGGAGATGACTGAGATCCTTTAATGTCCACAAAGGGCAAGGCTGGGAGGAGACATGATCACTGCCTGGCAGAACTTTTGAAAGGTTGGGAAGGGGGCGTGTAAAGGTACCTTCGAAGGCAGTGGTGAGAGGGAGGTGAGACTCAAGATAGGAGGATTGATGGAAATTTGCATGGAGGTTTGATTCCCAGCCCTGAACATCCAGGACACTCTGCCTCTTCCACGGCAGCAGGAGACTTGCGATGTGTTCTGGGTGGTTTGAACTGGAAAGGCCGCAGATGTGGGGTTTGAGACAGATCAGAGGGAGGTGAGGTGCTTTGTGAGATCCTCTAATGAGGATCGTAGAAAAGCCTGCTTACTCTCAAAGGTGAGGACTTCTGCCCTCTACCCCTCCTTGGCTTGCAGGCTCTTGGCAGCCTAGCTTGCATGCTCTTGACCAGAGTTTAGAGATTCATCTCAGGGAAGCTGATCCATATTGAGTAAAAGCCCCACAGGGGCTGACGTTTGGGTGTCCCCTACTGTAGCTCGGGAAACCTTCCCTGATATTCCTGTATTGGAGCCCATCAGTCATAAGCCCCGCTCCTGCACACAGACATTCCAACAATACTTCAGTGCATCCTCTTAAAATATAAATGGACAACCAAGTATCACCAGATATTTAAGGAAACATGGAACTCAGAAGCCAAAACTCGCCAGCAGATAAAAGGAACTCAGCAGAAACAGACTAAAGTTATAAACAGACAGTTCATGGAAAAAGGAGTGAGAATGACTTTTTAATTTTCTTTTTAGTTTATTCTTTTTTTTTTTGGCTGCGTTGGGTCTTCATTGCTGCGCATGGGCTTTCTCTAGTTGTGGCGAGCGGGGGCTACTCTTCATTGCGGTGCGTGGGCTTCTCACTGCGGTGGCGTCTCTTGCTGCAGAGCACGGGCTCTAGGCGTGCGGGCTTCAGTAGTTGTGGCTCACGGACTCAGTAGTTGTGGCTCGCGGGATGTAGAGCGCAGGCTCAGTAGTTGTGGTGCACGGGCTTAGCTGCTCCGCGGCATGTGGGATCTTCCCAGACCAGGGCTCGAACCCGTGTCCCCTGCATTGGCAGGTGGATTCTTAACCACTGCGCCACCAGGGAAGCCCGAGGATGACTCTTAAACCCATGAGTAAATGCTAAATCTTCCTTATTATAAGAAGAAAACACATCATTACTCCTCACTAAAAGAGAAACTACACTGAATACTGTTTCCCACTCCGTACATTGGCAGTGTCTGCAGTGTATTCTGTTGGTGAGGCTGTGGAGAGGCCGGCACTGTCATATATTGCTGGTGGGAATGCAAAATATTTAAACTACTATGAAGAGGAATTTGGCAATATCTAGAAAAATGGCATATTTTTACCCTTTGTCCCAGCCATCTCACTTCTAGGATACAGTGTCCAATGATCTGTTCTTAGTGAAGAAGTGACATGACACGTGCATGAGGCAGTATTTGTTACAGTAAAAAACTCTATAAACAACAGACTGGCTGGAGAACTGTGGTCACCCTTGTGTCAGTTATCTCTTCCTGCCGTAACAAATTACCACAGACTCGGTGGTTTAAGACACCACACAGGGTATTAATCTGACGGTTCCCGTGGGTCAGGAGTCCAGGCTCTTTGTAGCTAGAGCCTCTGCTCATGTCTCACAGGGTTGAAGTGTAGGTGCTGGCCGGTGCTACAATCCTCATCTGAGTCTGGGGTCTTCTGCAAGCTCACTGATTGTTGGCAGAGTTCATTCCTTTGCAGCTGTAGGACCAAGGTCCCCATTTCCTGGCTGTTTTACGCCTGGGTCTAGAGGCCATACTTCCTCTCCAGTGACAATCCACAGCAGAACTATTTGCTTTCTTCCTGGAGGCTAGTAGGAGCACTCTTTATACCTTGAATCCTTTCCACCCAACTCAAATGTCTTCGACCTCACTCTTCTGCTACCAGCAGGAGAAAACTCTGCTTTTAAAGGTTTCAGCTGATTGGGTCAGGCTCATGCAGATAACCTACATAATTCGAGGGTAATTGAATTGGGACTTTACATCCTTAAACTCCCTTCACTGTAGTACTTAGATTAGTGTTTGAATAGCCAGGGGGGTGGGAATCTTGGCAGAGGGACATCTTTAGAATTCTTCCAGCTGCAATGCCCATGGTGGAGGATTCTGCAGCTGTGAGAATGAACAAAGAGCCTCTCTATACACAGCCATGGAGTGACCTCCAAGACATTAAATTATCCTGAGAAAAGCAAGGTGCAGAACAGTACTTATAGTTTACTACCTTTTGTATAAGAAAGAGGGAGAAAACAGGAAAGATACATGCATTTATTAATATTTTCACAAAGAAAGAAGGATAAATTAAAAATGAACAAAATGGCATTTTATAGGGAATGGAAGGGAATAGGGATCAGGGGTAGGGATGAAAGCTCCACTTCTCTGAAAGTGCCTGTTTTATGATTTAGATTTAAGAGCCAGGTGAATGTTTTTATATAATTAAAAATAAAATTAAATAAAAATGATAAAAATAAAGCAGTCTCTAAATACTGAAAAATAATCTGGTATCAAGTTTGTAAGATAACTCTCCAGAGACTAGATACTGAAGTGTTTAAAGAACACTCTGTTTGGCAGTACAGTTGATCCTTGAACAACATAGGGTCGAACTGTGCAGGTCCACTTATATGTGGATTTTTTTCAGTGAATATGGGCAGTACTACAGTCTGTGGTTGGTTGAATCCTCAGATGCAGAACTGCGTGAATACTGAGTGAGAGCTGACTATGGGATTTGAGCATCCATGGATTTTGGTTTCCGCAGAGGGTCCTGGAAACTATATTCTATTGGGATATATCGATATTTCAAGGACTAAAATAACCCCATTAAGAAATATTCAAGGGGGCTTCCCTGGTGGCGCAGTGGTTGAGAATCTGCCTGCTAATGCAGGGGACACGGGTTCGAGCCCTGGTCTGGGAAGATCCCACATACCACGGAGCAACTAGGCCCGTGAGCCACAACTACTGAGCCTGCGCGTCTAGAGCCTGTGCTCCGCAACAAGAGAGGCCCGCGCACTGCAATGAGGAGTGGCCCCCGCTTGCCACAACTAGAGAAAGCCCTCGCACAGAAACGAAGACCCAACACAGCCAAAAGTAAATAAATAAATAAATTAAAAAAAAAAAAAATTCAACTGTGTTGTGTTCTTGTCAGTGTTAGTTACTGTGTTGCTGTTGACATATATTTACACATATGTATGTATAAAAGTAATAGCAAGGTAGTAATTATGCAAATTGCAATAGGAACCAAGATTTTCAGCATAAAAGAAAACATACAATTATAAAAGTAAAATCTTGTCATCCTTAATTTAAATCAAGTGTCAAGATGAACTCATGATTTATTCTTTTTTTTATAAAGAAATTATTTATTTTATAGTTCTGTCTACTGAAAATCCACTCAGATTTTAATCCCCAAATGCTGTTTTCCACTAAAAGGAACCGTGGCCCCTTCTATAAACAGCCTCTTGGTCTTGGGCACAGCTCTACATTCAGGCCAGGAGATGAACACATTGAGAACCTGGGGCATACTGTCATTCCTGAAAGCAAAGAAATTACTGGAAACTGTTAAGGTCATGTCAGAAGAACACAAGAGTCAACTGGAAGGAGTTTCTAGTGGCCCAAGATGGAATTTTGAGCATTAAAAATAATAAAGACTGGGGCTTCCCTGGTGGCGGAGTGGTTGAGAGTCCGCCTGCCGATGCAGGGGACACGGGTTCGTGCCCCGGTCCGGGATGATCCCACATGCCATGGAGCGGCTGGGCCCGTGAGCCATGGCTGCTGAGCCTGCGCTCTGGAGCCTGTGCTCTGCAACAGGAGAGGCCGCAACAGTGAGAGGCCTGCGTAGTGGAAAAAAAAAAAAAAAGTAATAAAGACTGCAATATATTAAAATATCAGTGTGAAAAAAGTTGAGTTCGTGATTATTTTTAAAAAAACAACAACACTTATCAGTCCCAATTTAGAAATTTGCTAGGTCATGCAGTCATTTTCCTGAAAATTGTTCAATAAGGGAACAAAATCAGTATTTATCCATTGTTTAATATACAGGGTAATCAAATAGCTGATTAGGCAGTTTTTCTTTATAGAAGTTTCATAGCTAATAAATACCAGAGAAACCATAGAATTAGGAAAGCTCCATTTTGCAACCCTTAAACTCATAAACAGAATTAATTTTTAAAAAAGCAATGAACAATTTTTGATAAATCTTTGGATATATGCTTTAACATTTCTCTTGGGTTAAATCCTAGAAGTGGAATTGCTGGGCCTTACAGTAGGTGTATGTTTAACTTTTTAAGGAACAGACAAGCTATTTTCCAAAGTAGTTGTACCATTTTATATTCCCACCACAGTGTATGAGAATTCCAGTATTTACATGTCCTTGCCAACTCAGTATGGTTGCTCTTTTTAATGTTAGCAATTCTAATAGGTGTGTAGTTTTATTTCATTGTGGTTTTAATTTGCATTTCCCTAATAACTTATGATTTAGAGCATCTTTTGACGTGCTTACTTGTCATCTCTATATCTTTCTTCTTCTTCTTTTTTTTCTTTTTTTTGTGGTACGTGGGCCTCTCACTGTTGTGGCCTCTCCCGTTGCGCAGCACAGGCTCCGGATGCACAGGCTCAGCGGCCATGGCTCACGGGCCCAGCCGCTCTGTGGCATGTGGGATCTTCCCACGCCGGGGCATGAACCCGTGTCCCCTGTATCAGCAGGCAGACTCTCAACCACTGCGCCACCAGGGAAGCCCTAATTTTTGATAGTTTGATTAATGTGTCTTGGCATGTTTCTCCTTGGATTGATCCTGTATGGGACTCCCTGTGCTTCCTGAACTTGATTGACTATTTCCTTTCCCATGTTAGGGACATTTTCAACTATAATCTCTTCAAATATTTTCTCAGTCCCTTTCTTTTTCTCTTCTTCTTCTGGGACCCCTATAATTCAAATGTTGGTGCATTTAATGTTGTCCCAGTGTTCTCTGAGGCTGTCCTCAATTCTTTTCATTATTTTTTCTTTATTCTGCTCTGCAATAGTTATTTCCACTATTTTATCTTCCAGGTCACTTATCCATTCTTCTGCCTCAGTTATTCTGCTGTTGATTCCTTCTAGAGAATTTTAAATTTGATTTATTGTGTTGTTCATCATTTTTTGTTTGCTCTTTAGTTCTTCTCATTCCTTGTTAAACATTTCTTGATTTTCTACATTCTGTTTCCAAGGTTTTGGATCATCTTTACTATCATTACGCTGAATTCTTTTTCAGGTAGACTGCCTATTTCCTCTTCATTTGTTTGGTTTGGTGGGTTTTTACCTTGCTCCTTCATCTGCTCTGTGTTTCTCTGTCTTCTCATTTTGCTTAACTTACTGTGTTTGGTATCTCCTTTTTGCAGGCTGCAGGTTCGTAGTTCCCATTGCTTTTGGTGTCTGCCCCTAGTAGCTGAGGTTGGTTCAGCGGGTTGTGTAGGCTTCCTGGTGGAGGGGACTAGTGCTTGTGTTCTGGTGGATGAGGCTGGATCTTGTCTTTCTGGTGGGCAGGACTGCATCTGGTGGTGTGTTTTGGGGTGTTTGGACCTTATTATGATTTTAGGCAGCCTCTCTGCTAGTGGGTGGGGTTGTGTTCCTGTCTTGCTAGTTGTTTGGCATAGGGTGTCCATCACTGTAGCTTGCTGGTCATTGAGTGGAGCTGGGTCTTAGTGTTGAGATGGAGATCTCTGGGAGAGCTTTTGCCGTTTCATATTACGTGGAGCCGGGAGGTCTCTGGTGGACCAATGTCCTGAACTCGGCTCTCCCACCTCAGAGGCAGCGATCTGACACCAGGCCAGAACACCAAGACCCTGTCAGCTACACGGCTCTGTTCCTGCGAATTCCCTGGCGGTCCAGTGGTTAGGACTCCGAGCTTTCACTGCCGAGGGTGCAGCTTCGATTCCTAGTCGGGGAACTAAGATGCAGCAAGCCACTCCCCCCAAAAACAAACAAACAACACCTGTTCCTGAAGACAGAGTGTCACTCCATGCTTCTGTCTGTTTGTTCTTAAGAGCAGAAATGTCCAAATGTAAATGGACAAACAAATTGTGGCGTATTTATGGAAGGGAATACTTAATTAGCAGTGACTACTTAGCGGTAAATATTTTTTAAAAACTGAAAGCTTTCATCTTACTTGTAAGGTAATAAGTGAATCTGCTGGTTTCATAGATGCAGATGGAAGACATGAGATACTGGATCAGAGACAATGGACTTTTTTACCCACAGCAGACAGCACGAGGGTCATGTTTGAGTTGGTTCCCCTTGACTCCCAAGTCCTGTGGTGGTGGAGGGAGCAGGCTGGATGCAGGCCCAGGTGGTTGCTGTGCACACAATCATGCAGTTTGTGTCACTGCTGAGGAGCCCCATCATGAGGGAGCCCCTATTTTTACAAGGGTGCTGGCAAACCTGCCCAACCTTTACTCCCAGAAGGAGACATTATCTTTAGTATCCTTGTTGGGAAATAAGTCTGCCCTATCTCTGGAGGGAGACATTTTATTTTCCAAAGCTGTTTGCTATATAAACATCGACAAAAAGATAGATGGGAGCAAAAGCTGTCAGTGTCTCTTCACAAGACATGCAGAAGTGCAGGAGACCCATGGAGAATTTTCTTCGAACACTATTGATATGGAAACTCCTGGCTTACTGTTTGTTTTGTTTGTTTTAAATTTTATTTTATTTATTTTTGGCTGCATTGGGTCTTCATTGCTTTCTTTAGTTGCGGCGAGCTGCGGCTACTCTTCGTTGTGGTGCATGGGCTTCTCGTTGTGGTGGCTTCTCTTGTTGCAGATCACGGGCTCTAGGTGCGCGGGCTTCAGCAGTTGTGGCACGTGAGCTCAATAGTTGTGGTGCATGGGCTTAGTTGCTCCACGGCATGTGGGATTTTCCTGGACCAGGGCTCGACCCCGTGTCCCCTGCATTGGCAGGTGGATTCTTAACCACTGTGCTACCAGGGAAGCCCTTGGCTTACTGTTTTAAGAAACTGGTGAACAGTTTACCAGAGTCAGCTGAACCGCTTTACATCCCCACCAGCAGTGTATGAGTGATCCAGTTTCTCTACATTCTTGCCAGTGTTTCATGTTGTTACTGTTTTTTATTTAGGCATTCTGATAGGTGTTTAGTGATATCACAGTGTGGTTTTAGTTTGCATTTTCCTAACTGCTAATGATATTGAACATTTTTATGTGCTTATTTTCTTACTATATATCATATTCAGTTAAGTGTTTATGTCTTTCGCCTGTTTTCAAATAGATTGTTTCTGCTCTTGAGTTTTTGAGCATTCTTTATATTTTTGAGACATGTGTCCACCATCAGATATATGATTTACAAATATTTTCTCCCAGTGTGTAGCTTGGCTTTTATTCCTCTTAATAGAGTTTTTCTCAGAGTGAAGGATTTTATTTTTGTTGAGGTCCATTTTATTAGTTTTTTTCTTTCATTCTTTCAATTTCAAGTCTAAGAATTCTTTGTAGATCCCAAAGATTTTCTCTAATGTTTTTTGTAAAATTTTTGTTTATCCGCTTTATATTTAAGTTTGTCATTCATTTTGAGTTAATTTGCATATAAAGTGTGTGTGTGTGTGTGTGTGTGTCTGAATTTTGAATCCTACAACCTTGCTGAATTCACTTAACTGTTCTAGGTGTTTTTTTGTTTTGTTTTTGTAGATTTGGGGAGATTTTCTATATCAACAATTATGTCATCTGTAAATATGGACTGTTTCTTTCCCTTCCAATCTGTATGCCCTTTATTTCTTTTTTATTTTTGGCTTATTGAAGTGGCTAGAACTTCCATTGCTGCACTATGAGTGATGAGAGCAGTTGTCCTCACTTTGTTTCTGATGTCACAGGAAAGCATTCGTCTTCTCCTGTTTAAGTATCATGTTAACTCTAGATGTTTTGTAGATGCTCTTTATCATTTGGAGAAGAGTCCCCATTATTACCATCCTCTGTTCACAGTTTGCTGAGAGCTTTTTTCCCCTTAATCATAGATGGGTGTTGGATTTTGTCAAATGCGTTTTCTGCACCTATTAATATGACAAAATTATTTTTTCTTTTGTAGCCTGTTGATATGGTCCCGTACATTAATTGGTTTTCAAATGCTAAATGAGCCTTGAGCACCTAGAATAAATCCCACTTGGCCATCGTGTATAATTCTTTCATGCACAGCTGGATTTGATTTGCTAATATTTTGTCGAAAAGTTTTGCATATAAGTTCTTAAGAGATATTGGTCCATACTTTGCTCTTTCCCTCCCTCCTCCTTTCTCTTTCTTCCCTTCCATCTTCCTTCCTTCCTTCCTTCCCTCCTTCCCTCCTTCCCTCCTTCCCTTCCTCTCCCTGCCTCCTTTATTCACTTCCTTCTTTCCTTCCTCTTTCTCTGCTTTAAGTATAACACTAGCCTCAGAAAATGAGTTTGGATGTGTACCTTTCTCTTCTATTTTCTGGGAGAGATTGTGTAAAATTGGTGTTTGTTTTTCTTTAAATGTTTGGTAGATTGCTTCAGTGAATTCGTCTGGGCCTGGAGATGTTTTGTGGGGCAGGATTTTAACTACAAACCCAATTTCTTTAGTGATTACAGGGCCATTCAGATGATTAATTTCATCCTGGTTGAGTTTTGGTAGTTCATGGGTTTTGAGGAATTTGTCCATTTCTTCTATGTTGTTGAGTTTATGAGAATAGTTTTTCTAGTCTTCTCTTATTTTTTAAGTGCTGAAGGATCTGTAGTGATATTCCTTTTCATTCCTATATTGGTGATTTGTGCCTCCTCTCTATTTTTTTTTTTTTGAGTCTTATAGAGTTTTATTATCAATGTTCTTTTAAAAAAGTAACCATCTTTTTGTTTCATTAATTTTTTTTACTGTTTTTCTGTTTTCAGTATCTTTAATTTCTTCTCTATTTTTTACCATTTTTTTTCCTTCTCCTTGCTTTAGGCTTGTTTTGCTCTTCTTCTTTCTTTCTTTCTTTTGTTTTTAGATTCTCAAGTAGAAACTGAGAGTATTGATTTGAAATCTTTTCTCTTAATAAAAGGTCTCATGTAGATTTAGTGTTATAAGTCTCCTTTGCAGCAACACTTTTGCTACTTTTGTACATATTTTGTTACATGGTTAAACCTTTTAAATTTAGTTCTATTTATCTTTTAAAATTTCCTTTGAAACTTTGTTGTTGATTCATCGATTATTTAGAAATGTGTTGTTTAATTTTCAGATGTTTAGAGATCGTCTATTGTCACTGTATTTTTTCTGGTTTGATTTTATTATGGTCAGAAAACATACTCTGTATGAGTCCAGTTTTTTTTTTTTTTTTTTTGCGGTACACGGGCCTCTCACTGCCGTGGCCTCTCCCATCGCGGAGCACAGGCTCCGGATGTGCAGGCCCAGCAGGCATGGCCCATGGGCCCAGCCGCTCCATGGCATGTGGGATCTTCCCGGACTGGGGCACGAACCCACGTCCCCTGCATCGTCAGGCGGACTCTCAACCACTGTGCCACCAGGGAAGCCCATATGAGTCCAGTTTTTAAAAATTTGTTGAGGTTTGTTTTATGGTTTAGTATATGGTTTATCTTGGTGAATGTTCTATGGGTACTTGAAAAGGATTCTGCTACGTGTTGGGTGAAGTGTTCTTTACGTAAGTCAGTTAGATCCTCTTGTTTCATTGTGTTGTTTTGATATTCTCTGTTCTTACCAGTTTTTATTTCTAATATTTCTATCAGTTGCTGAAAGTAGGATATTGAAGTCTGCATTTATCATTGTGGATTTGTCTGTTTTTCTTTTCAGCTATAACAGTTTTTATTTAATGTCTTTGGAAGCTCCATTATTTGGTGCATACTTATTTAGGGTTATTGTGTCCTTCCTGGTGGATAGATGCTTTTGTCATTATGTAAGTTCCTGTCTGTTTCTAATAATTTTCTTTCCTCTGAAGTCTCCTTCATCTAGTGTTGATATAGCCACTCTGCCTTTATTTTAAATTAATTTTTGTATTTTATACTTGTTTCCATCCTTTCCCTTTAAACCTACCTGTGTCATTGCATACATATGAAGTAAGTTTATTTATAGATAGCATATAGCTGAATCATAACTTTGTATCTACTCTGCCAATCTGATTTAATTGGTGTATTTGGACCATTTACATTTAAGGTGATTATTGATATGTTAGGGCTTAAATCTGACATTTTTTGTTTGTTTTCTCTGCTTTTCTTATCTTACTTTCTTGTGGGTTATTTGAACACATGTAGGATTCTTTGATTTATTTATAGTACTTTTGAGTATGTCACTTTGCATAATCTCCTTGATGGTTGCTTTTATTATTGAAACATACATATGTGACTTATAATAGTTTATTGGTTTCTGTGCTTTACTGCTTTGAGTGAAGATAAAGACCTTATTTCCATTTATTCCCTCACTTAAAAAATACTTGTTTTACGATTGTTCCCTACATATATTGAGCACTTTATCAGATGGGTTATAATTTTTGCTTCAAGTATCAAATATAATTTGAAAAACTCATGAAAATATGTTAGAGTATTACATATTCCCCTAATTTTACCCATTCTGATGTTCTTCTTTACTTTTTTGATATTCTTAGATTTATGTTAACATTTTCTTTATGTTTAGAGAACTTTCATTTGCTGTTCTTTAAGGATGGGTTTCCTGTAAAGGAATTGTTACTTTTCCTTTTCATGAGAAATCTTTATTTTCCCTTCATTCCTGAAGTTCATTCACTGCAGTTAATTTAAAACTTGTGGTTGAAAGTTTTTGTTGTTGTTGTTTGTTTTTGGTTTTTTTAGCCCTGAAAAATATTCTACTTTCTTGTGACCCCTATAGTTTCATATGAGACATCTTTTATTTCAATTAGTGTTCCTTTGTTAGTGGTGGGTCATTTCTCTCTGGCTGTCTTAAAAGATATTTTCTTTGTCTTTAGGATTTAGACGTTTAATTGTGATATATCTTTGTTGTGGATTTCTTTGGGTTTCTCCTATCTTGAGTTTGTTCAGTTCCTTGAATTTGTAGATTTCAGTCTTCTGCTAAATTTAGGTATTTTTTCAGGCATTATTTCTTCAAATACTTTTTCAGTCCCATTCTTTCTCTCCTCCCCTTCTTGGGATCCTGATGATACAAATACACTGCATTTTGTTATTGTCTGATAGGTCCCTGAGACTCTTCCTTTTTTTAGCCTATGTTTACCTGCTTTTCAGATACTGTAAATTCAGTTAATCTGTCCTTAAGTTCACTGATCAAGTTTTCTGTCACCTGCACTATGTTATTGAGCCCATCCATTGCCTTTAAAAAATTATTTATTTATTTGGCTGTACTGGGTCTTAGTTGCAGCATGTGGGATCTTTGTTGCGGCATGTGCGGTTTTTAGTTGCAGCATGCAGGGTCTTTAGTTGGGGCATGCGGGATCTTTAGTTGCGGCATGTGGGATCTGGTTCCCTGACCAGGGATCAAACCCGAGCCCCCTGCATTGGGTGTGTGGAGCCTTGGCTGCTGGACCACCAGGGAAGTCCCCGTTGCCTTTTTAATTTTGGTTATTGTATTTTCAAACTTCTATAGTTTACATTGGTTATTTTAAAAACTTTTTCACCTGAAATTTTCAGCTCTTCCATTGGTTTTCAGACAATTAGAAACTTTTTTTTTTTTTTTTGGCCATGCCCCATGGCATGTGGGATCTCAGTTCCCTGGCCAGGGATCGAGCCTGTGCCCCCTGCGGTGGAAGCGTGACGTCTTAACCACTGGACTGCCAGGGAAGTCCCTGAAACATTTTTATGATGGCTGCTTAAAAATTCTTATTAGATCCTTCTAGCATCTGCTTCATATTGGTGATAGCATCTGTTGATTGTCTTTTTTGATTAATGTTGTGATTTTCCTGGTTCTTGCTATGATTCATGATTTTTAAAATTATATCCTGGACGTTTTGCCTATTATCTTAGACCGTGTCTTCATCTCACTCATTGTCGTTAAGTCTTGCTGTTGCTAGGCAAGGTGTGGAGGTCCAGCTCATCACTGGACCCCATTGATAATTAACCTGGTGGGGGAATCATATTGCTGTTTGCTTCTCCTGGTTGGAGAATGGAAGATCACCTTCCCGCTCAGACACACCGTTGCTATCCCTGCAGGGAAACTGGAGAGTGTCTTGCTTGGCTGGGCAGGTAATGGAGGATCAGCTGCCTGCTCAGTCTTAAAGATACTACACTTACAGGGGAATCAAGTGTCTGTTGCCTGCTTCCACCAGGTGGAGGACGGAAGATTAGCTCCCTGTTTGGCCTTGCCCACACCTCCCAGGTGGGGAATTTTGGAGTAGGCTATCTGCCTGGGGTGGGGATTGAGGTGGAAGATCTACTCCCTGATTGGCTCTGCTGAAACTACAGAGGAGGGAGGGGGTGTATGCAGTGTTCCATCCGTGTTTTGCCAGCTTAGGGCAGGTATTTTCAGAAAAGTTTTCAGTTAGGCCAACGTTTTACTGATTCTTTAGCTAGGAAGAAACAGGCTTTTTCCTTTGGGGGTCAGTTCTGGGTTAGAGGCTTCTGTAACATCCTTTCCCAAATAGATGAGAGGCAGTAAGGAAACTGAGGAGATGCACTGTCACGTTGTTCCCCAAGTCCTCCATTTTCTAGGCAGTCCATCTTCTCTTTCCACCTTTCCAAGTCTTCCTATGCTTGTTTTTATGTTATATCCAGGGACTTCTGGTTATAAGAGGGAGGACCTGTGAGGAATGGGGCTGCTCCATCTTGGCATAACTGGAAATCCAAAGTCACTTTTTTTTTTTTTTTTTTTTTTTTTTTTTTTTTTTTTTTGCGGTACGCGGGCTTCTCACTGTTGTGGCCTCTCCCGTTGCGGAGCACAGGCTCTGGACGCGCAGGCCCAGCGGCCATGGCTCACGGGCCCAGCCGCTCCGCAGCATGTGGGATCCTCCCAGACTGGGGCACGAACCCGTGTCCCCTGCATCGGCAGGCGGACTCTCAACCACTGCGCCACCAGGGAAGTCCCCAAAGTCACTTTTAAACATTGCTTGTGGAAATAGAAATTGTTGTAATTTTTTGGAGAGTAATTTAGCAACATCTATGATTATTAATAATACAACTTTGGTTCTAACAAACCTGCAGTTGGCATTTAGCTGTTAGAAATAGAAATATGGGGGCAGGACCGGAATAAAGACGCAGACGTAGAGAATGGACTTGAGGACACAGGGAGGGGGAAGGGGAAGTGAGAGAGTGGCATGGACATATATACACTACCAAATGTAAAATAGGTAGCTAGTGGGAAGCAGCCACATGGCACAAGGAGATCAGCTCGGTGCTTTGTGACCACCTAGAGGGGTGGGATAGGGAGGGTGGGAGGGAGGCTCAAGAGGGAGGGGATTCAGGGATATATGTATACGTATAGCTGATTCACTTTGTTATACGGCAGAAACTAAAACACCATTGTAAAGCAATTATACTCCAATAAAGATGTTAAAAAAAATTAAAAAGAAAAAACTCATGAACAACAACAAAGAAATAGAAATATGAATTATTTACAATATATGCATGAGTGTGTCCATTGTAGCATTGTTTCTAGTGGTCAGTACCTGGAAATAGAGTTAGTATCTATTGGTATTGAAATGCTTCAATAAATGATGGTATAGCTATAATATATATATATATATATATATATAATATGATATATATAAAATGAGTCATTTCATTAACTTGGAAGTATGTTCATTATATATAGATAAGTGAAAAATGAAAGGGCAGAAGTATATATTAACTATGAAGTTATTTCTATAAAACAACATGTAAAAATGGCAAAACTCACCTGTTTGTATCAAAATTTATTAAAAAGAAAAACATGTATGGAAGGATGATACCAAATTTGTTATCTGAGGAAGGTGGAAGTAGGAGATTATTTGTTATCTTTATTCATTCTTATTTTTAGCCTTATTATATAATAATCATGTTTCACTTATTATAATTACATTTCATCTGTAATTAAGAAAAAAATACAATGAAGCCAAAGGAAAAAACTAATTAAAATAAATGTTAGCAGTAGGCACCAGCTGATTTTGAAGGATTAAGGGAATCTTTAAGGTAGTCAAAACTCAGATTTGTTTAGCCTTTGTAGATTAAAATTAATAATATAAATTACTTTCAAAATCACATAGGCAGTCAGTCCAGACTATGGAAGAATGGTTGGTATTTGTTCCTTTTTGCTTTGCAGCCCAGGTATTACACTAGTGTGCATATAAAATGCAATGTTGCATATAAAGGTATGTGAAAGGGAGGCAGACTTCAGGTTAGCGAGATGTTAAAATTCTCTGTGATGAGTTTGTATAGAAAACTCTTCTCCCTTCCACACCTGTGCCTTGAAACTCCTCTAGCAGCTGTATTTCCGAGCTAACCGTGATGCTGCCTGTCTGCCGGAGAACTGAAACCTCATATCAAGAGCCCACGATAACCTTTGCTACATTATGTAGATATTTTTTCCTGCTTATCATCATCACCATCAGCCTTTTATGGATTAAATTTCAGCACGGTTTCTATGATGTCAGCTCTCAAACCTATCTAGTACAACAGGCAGTGAAATTGAGCTGTCAGGATTAGATAAAAAATGATATGATAGCCCCCAAGTGTTCACCTATTTCTCCAAATGATTTCATACTCATATTGAAAATGACAGGAGATAAAATAGGGTCTTGTGTGTCTCTAGAAATGATAACCCTTTGAGGGATGGATGGTCTTGTAAGTTCATTGTGTAGGTTTGCTGTGAGCCTGCGCTGTCAGTGCCTCCTGATGGATCAGGTTTTCCTAGAGGTTTTTTTTTGTTTGTTTCCCCATAGCATTGCTATTAATATGGTAATCAGTGGGGGAAAAAATCTGCTTTGATCTTAAAAGAAAGATTTTTTTTTTAAAAAAGGAAACATTTACTTTGTATAATTGGTTAACTGTGTGGGAAAATATTTTCTCAGCTTATACCATACAAAAGTCAATTCCAGATGTTTTAAAGAATTATATATGAGAAAGAAGCTGTAAACAGCTGGAAGAAAATATGTTTAAATATGGGCAAAGAGAGCTTTTCTGAGAAGAAAAGGAATGAAAGAAACCATGAAAGCAGATAGTGATAGTTTAGCAATATATAGTTTAGAAACGTTTATATCCCCCGCAAATCATAAATAAAATTTCATGCTAAGAAAATCTGTAAATTATTGCATTGTATATAACACAGAGTTAATCTGTATACTGTAAAAAAGATTCATAAAGATATTCAGCTTCGAGTCTAATCAGAGAAATGCAAATTAAAATGATAACCAAATACTGTTTCTATCCATCATAATGTCAAATTAAGGGAAAAAACCTTGCACTATCTTATACCCAAAGTACTATCTTATATCCAAAGTACAGTTACATGGGTAACTTTTAACCAGTAGGTGAGGTTACCTTTTTGAGGGTATTTAAAAATGTGTATCATGAATCCTTAATGATTCAGAAGTTCCACTGTTATAAATAAACTTGAATCACAGATTCGTAATTTTCTGGGGATGGTCAAGTACCTGAAGGATCTGAACCAGACTTTTCTTGGTTGCTTAGATTTTTGTTAACTTTAGCTTTTAGATGTGGAAGTACCGTGAGGCTCTTCAGAGAATCTCCTGGGTTCTAGTAGCCCCAGTCTGCACTGTTTGACAGCAACGTAATATTCCCTTGGGATCATGAATCACTCACTCTTAATCAGTAGAGTAATCCTCTTCATCCCCCAAAATGGAATTTTTGCTATGTCCTCTGGTGGAAACCTTTCTTCCTTGGACCCATTCCAGCAGAGCTCAGGGTCATGGAGACTGGAAGTAAAAATCTTGTGAGTGGGCTATCAGGTATAATACTGAGAGGCAGTCACTCCCACTTCTACCCCTTGATTACCAGACCTGTGTGTTTTGACTGTGGGAAAGGCAAAAGCATATATTTTGTTTACTGATTGAAAGCATACACTTTGTTGTTGTAAGATAGGACCCAGTTTTTCGTTGTGTTGTTTCCCAGCTGGCAGCACGACTGAGTTTGCAGTCGGCCATTCCTCCTTTCAGTCAAGCCAGGTGCCTCTGGGTGATGGCGTACTTGCTGATGAGCAGACTTAGTGGGCTTGAGCATATTACCACACTTCTTTTGCTATTAATAAGTTCCTTGATCAGATATAGTGTGACATTGATTATCATGATGATAAATAAGGTATTTCTTAAGTCTATACTTAGTGGCACTGGCAGAAGCTTGTGGCAGGGACAGCAAGTCCATATTCAGGGTATAACTATTCCAGTGAGGAGAGTGTACTGCCCGTTTTGTACACCAACCTGTTGCTAGATGACTGGCTGGTCCCCCCAGGATATGGGGCCAGGCTGAGGGCTCAGCACTGGTTTCTCGTGTTGGCTGGAGTGGCAGTATCTAGGCCATCGTTGATGAGGAGCATTCCTTACATTGGGTATTAGGATTCTAATGTAAATTTTGGGGAGGACACAAATCTTCAGAATATAGTGACCCAAAGATCAGGGTTGTGATTCACTTATTGATGCTTCCCTGGGGCTCCATGCATCACCCCTATTTTCTGGGCACCGAGAATATCACTAGACATGCTAGGTCATAAGGCCCAGCATATGGCAGAGCAGCTTACACTGCAAGTTGGAATTGCAGCAGAGCCTTTATTCACTCCAATTCCAGTAAAAACTATTAAATTTATGAGTCTCTCAGATAATGAGTCAGAGGGACACATTCAAAGGTGGTATGTATGTATTGCCTCCTAAGTTCACAGAGCCCGCTTTTTGGGTCATAATCAGTAGAAGATGCAATAACGTGTCTTTGACCTGGAGGGATAGCCCAACATGCTGTAGACCATTGACCCTAGGAACTTCATTGAGGACTAGTAGACCATGGATTTTTATGGGGTTTATCTGTCTCTCACATGTTTTACTAAGCCAGCTAAAGTGCTTGCTGCTACCTGTTTCTCAGATCCAGTCAGCCTCATGTCATCAAAGTGCTAGTGTGCAAGTACAGGTGTGATGTTGGTGGGACATCAAGATGATGTAGATCTTTGCGGACTGTTTTGATGGCCAAGAGCAGGATCGTTAGCATAGCTCAAAGGCAAGGCAGTGAACTTTACTGTCTGCCCCGAGTAAGAAACAAACACGTGCTGGCGGTTCTTCCAGATTCATACATAGAACAAAGCCTTTTCCAGGTCAGTAGCAAGTACCACGTCAGGACGATGTTGATTTGCTCCAGTAGAGGTACCAAACCTGAAACTGCAGCTGCAGTTGGAGTCACAACCTGTTTATATTTTGGATAATCCACACAGTCATTTTCTAAGATTCTTCACAGACCAGACAGGCAAATGGGGATATGATAGATTTTATCATCCCCGTACCTTTCAATTTTTTTTTTTTTTTTTTTTTGCGGTACGCGGGCCTCTCACTGTTGTGGCCTCTCCCGTTGCAGAGCACAGGCTCCGGATGTGCAGGCTCAGCGGCCATGGCTCACGGGCCCAGCCTCTCCGCAGCATGTGGGATCTTCTCGGACCGGGGCACAAACCCGCGTCCCCTGCATCGGCAGGCGGACTCTCAACCACTGCGCCACCAGGGAAGCCCTCAATTTTTTTGATGTTGATGTCAATTCCTATGATTTGGTTTTCTATGGATATGGGTTACTATCTTTTTTAGAGAGGGGACATGCCAGGGGCTTCTATTTGTCTCTTTTTACCATAATAGCCCTCACTGCACAGATCAGATGGCCAATGTGTGGATACTGCTAGTTGCCAAGTATGGCTATTCCAGTTATAAATTTAGGAACTGAAGAAATAAGCATGGGGTAGGTCCATACATGTGGTGTGTCAGTGTAATTTGAATTTGGGCCAAAACTGACTATAACCTGACCATCATAACCCAAGAGACAGTAGCTTTCATTACAAACAGGAGTATTGGATGATGAGCTTGCTGAAGATCCCATATTTATTTTTTTATTAATATTTTATTTATTTATTGAGGTATAGCTGATCGTTACAGAGTTTCAGGTATATAGCAAAGTAATTCATTTATATATACATATATATATTTTTCAGATTCTTTTTCATTATAGGTTATTACAAGATATTGAATATAGTTCCCTGTACTATGCATTAGGTCCTTGTTGTTTATCTATTTTATACATACTAGTCTGTATCTCTTAATTCCAAATTTATCCCTCCCTCCCAAGATCCCATATTTAAACTACAAATTTTTCCTTAAGGGGGAAAATACACTTATAAGTTAAAGGATGTGCAGTAGATAGATAAAAATGGGTTTAGATTGAAGTGAAGCAAAGAAAAGCACGGTGTCTTGATTTTCTGGAATAGTATATGGTCTCAACAAGGAACTGTTTGTGAGGTGGTCCAGGGTGAATCCAAATGGGATAGATTAGCCACAGTTTGCATCTTATGTCAGCATCATACTGAACATGGGAAGATCTGCAGTAGAAATAGACAGTGGAGTAGTCCATTGATGGGCGCCGAGCCCAGTAGGACCAGAAGGGGAGGGAGGATGTCTCAGGGGGGTAGGAATGGGGGTGGGGCAGGGGTGAGGGCATCCTGGAGGAACCCGGATTAAGCTAAAGCAGGGGGTGTGGCTTCTTCATTTTTAAACCCCGTGTAATTGATTTCTCACTATGTGAATGTGCCATTCTCTCAATAAGAGACTAGTGGAATCTTGTCTGCAGTTCACACCATTTCCAGGCAGCCTGCTCTTCTCTGCTCTTGAGCTCCCTTCTGTTTCTCCTCTTCACCTGCATACTCGTAACTCCAAATTGCCTGCCTGGCTGACTTCCTCTCTCATCATTTATCTGTGCCATTACCAGATTCATATTCCTCAAATGCCACTTTCATGAAGTCATTCCTTTGCTTTTTCCTTCAGTCTCCCTGTGATCCCTCTCCTCTTAGTTACCATGGCCTTTGTTCCAGGTTTGCTGATATTAGTTCCTTTAAAAATGGTTCATAGCATTGAGAAGCTCACCCCTTCGTATCAGCTTTGAAGTGTAAACTTGTTCCCCTGCCATTCAGAGCTTAGGGTTCTGCTGGGGTTCTCCTTGCTTCCCAGGCACGTTTTTCCTTCATGTGAGCTTGGGCCTTCCCTTAATCCACTTATATATGCACCATCATCCTTAGGAAATTCTTTGAAGGTTCTGGCTGTGAATGGTGCAATTTCCTGTTTTTTTGGGATAACGTGTATCTCCTGTGGGAATGTGAAGAAAAAAAAAAGGGAAGTATAATATTTGGGTTCAGCTGGCCAACTTGAACCAGAATTTACCTCTGTAGTTACAGGGCTCATGGTAGGAAGTTAGCATACATTCTTTGCTTTTTTCCCACCTCAGTCTCTTCTTTGCTGGTTCTCCCTCTTCTGCATCTTCCTGGGCCCTCTGTTTCTCTTACATTGCTGTCCTAACATGATTTCACCTAATCCAGAGTCTTCAGATACCATCTATTTATTGATATGCACCTGTATGACCTCTCTACACTCCAGCCTTATATTATCTTAACATATTCAATGGCATGCCCAAGAGGAATCTTCAAGTTGCCATAAACGAACCAAATCCGTTCCCGAAGTCCACCTCCACTGCCAGACTCCCCCCATCTCAATAATACTTGGATTACTGTTCAGATTGTTTACCTTTTTAACTTGATACCCTTGTAGACCACTAAGAAATAATATTTGCAGTTCCGTCGTAGAACAATTTTGAAGTGTTTATGGACACTACCCTCAAATGTTTCCACGTTTTATTTCCTTCATAGAATGTGAATTCTTTTACTAACTAATGTTTTGCTGTCAGTAAAGTCAGTTTATTCTACTATAGCCTGTGTAAATACATCCTGTAATGTGAAGGCGTCAGGGAGGGCATGAAGAAATGAAGCATCATTCTAGAGTGAGTTTATATTATTATGGATCCCTTTAGTCTTTTATTTCTCCCAGCAGACGTAATAGATATTTTCTTATGTGTTAACAGTCTGTGCTAGTGGTTGAAAAGTGAGAAGTTTTTGCCTTAAAGAAAAGGTATTTCATACTATTGTAATTAAGTAGCACATTATTAAATTTTGTAATAGATAATACAGATTTTAGAAAAAATTGATTCCTTAGAGACAAGTGTGAATTTACTTTTTATACTCTGTAAATTTTGATGGGATTTCTTTTGTATTCTCTGATTTCCAAAAGATAAACATTTCCATTTTCCCTGCCCTCTGTTTCTGGCAACCCTTTTATTTATATGGAGGATTTCCAGGCATAGGGAAAGAACCACTTTTGAATCACCTCAATCTCTGATTGGGTTAAGGTGATCCAGGATTATATGTAAATCCTGTCTCGGGAAGTCTAACCCTAGGCCTCAAAATATCCTTCCACTGTTCACAGACTGTGTGGATAGAGTCTAACACTCATCAGAAAGTAATCAAGTGTATGAGAAGATAAGACGATATGATACAAAAAACAAATGAGATAAACTACAGTATCCCCAGGGGTTACAATGGAGTTAATCAGATATAGACCTTAAAATAACTATGATCAGTATATTCAAAGAATTTGGAAGATGGAGAATTTCAGTAGAGAATTAGAACTATAAAAACAAACAAAGTGGATGTTCAGTAACTGAAAGGGAGAACTCAGTGGATTGGGTTAACTGCAGATTAGACACAGCTGAATAGAGAATTAATATACTGTACTCAAATCATCTGGGATCAATGGAGAATGACAAAAGGATGGAAAATATGGAGAAGAGCAGAAGCGACATAGAAGAAAACAGTGGGGAAATGATGGTTTTTTAACAACAAATGGTGCTGGAGCATTTTGGCATCAATATATTTAAAAAAAAACCCTTTATCTCTAAATTACACTGTACAAAGGAGTTAATTCATGTAGATTGCACATTGAAATGTAAAAAGATAAAACAATAAAATTTCCAGTAGATAAGACACATGAAAATTTCTTCATTACCTTGGAGTAGACCAAGAGTTTTTAGCAGGACACAAGAGCACTGTCATAAAGGAAAGTATTGATAAATTGGATTACCTTAAAATTAAGAGCTTCTGTTCATCAGAATGCATCACTAAGAAAGTAACAAGACAAGCCATAGAGTAGGGAAAAGTATCTTCTATACACATAATCGACATGGGCTCTTAACTAAAATATATAAACAACTGAAGGGCAGATAACCCAATAGAAAAATGAGCACAGATTTGAACAGGAACTTTACAGAACTGGTTTTCTTTGAATGGCCAATTAACACCTGAAAAGATATGTTAATAATCATCAGGAAAATGCACTTTGGTCACAATGAAATACCAATGGATGTCCCACAGCATGGCTATAATTTAAAAGCCTGATAATACAGAATTGTGGCAAGGATGTAGAGCAACTGAAATTCTTATACCTGCCTGTTGCAGTGTAAATTGACTTAATCACTTTGGTAAACTGATCATCAGCAATGCCTATTAATCTGAAGCTAGGCATACCTTATGATCCAGCAATTTCACTTCCAAATATACATCCAACAGAAACGTGTCCATGCATTCAGCATAAGATGTGCTTGGCCGTATTCATTAATTGAAAGAGCCCCAATGTCCATCAACAGTAAAATGAATAAATTGGGGTATATTCACACACTGGAATACCACACAGCAATGGAAAAGAATGTAGATGGAGATCTGCAAATATAATGTCAAAGAAAGAAGGCATGCTCTCAGGTAACTGGTAATATTTAGTCTGGTGGTTGAAGAGTTGAGGGAATGCCAACCTGTTCTAGAAGTTCTCAGCGCATGGGCAGATTTTGTTGACTTTGAGCTTCACACCAAGATCATCTCTATGGGCATTTTGACATGAACTTTAGCATCAATATCTCTAGGGTGTTTCTCTTGGGCCAGTTAGTTTCACCGAAGTGCGTTCCAGGTGTCAGCCTGGAGGGCAGGGACCTGGCTGCCTGGGTCTGGGGAGCCACCCTGGGGAAGGCGGCTGGAAGTTCTAGTATTCATTGTGCAGAAATTCACCTAGTCCCCTGGTTTTGTTTGGCGGCCCCCTCCTTTTTTTTTTTGGCTATGCCATGTGGCTTGTGGAATCTTAGTTCCTCTACCAGGGATTGAACCTGTGCCCTCGGCAATGAAAACGCAGAGTTTTAACCACTGGACCTCCGGGGAATTCCCCTGGTGGCTCCCTCTTTGACTTGGTTTGCTTTCTCCTAGTCTAGAAACTTTCTGTTTGACTTTCTTTAGAGAATAAATCTCCACACTTCCACCTGTGTGCAAGTCTGGCAGTAGTCACCTAGATTCATTGGGTAGAGGAGGTAATCTACAAATCAAACACTTTTTTTTTTTTTTTTTTGCGGTACGCGGGCCTCTCACTGTTGTGGCCTCTCCCGTTGCGGAGCACAGGCTCCGGACGCGCAGGCTCAGCAGCCATGGCTCACGGGCCCAGCCGCTCCGCGGCATATGGGATCTTCCCGGACCGGGGCATGAACCCGTGTCCCCTGCATCAGCAGGCGGACACCCAACCACTGCGCCACCAGGGAAGCCCAATCAAACACTTTTTAATCGGATTTTGCCAAATATTTGTACTTTTGCTCCTTTTCCTTCACCCTTAGTTTTTAGAAGTATCTTTTCAATGCATGGTACCAGGGCAAGTGGTTATCTACTTGGAAAAACAGTGGAATTAGATTTCTTCCGAAATCCATATGATAAATCAGTTTCCAGTGGATTGAAGACTTCCTGTGTGAAAGACACTCAAAGGAGAAGCAAGAGAAAGAAGGGAAAAAAAAAAGGAAGAGGAAGAGGGACAGTTCTGGATCATATAAATAATGCCTCCAAGATCAATAACCCATGGGAGATGCACAAAAGACCGGAACAGGTATTGCACAAAAGAGAAAATATGAACAACAAAGAAATATCAGAATATGCTTACCATATTAATCATTACTAAAGTTCACATTAACACCACAAGATATAAATGAGTAAAAATTGGATACTACTAGATATTGGTGAGGTGGTTGCTCAGGGGGACTTGTACACTGCTGGTGGGAGTAATTGGGACAACTATTTTTGGAAACCGTTTGGCAGTGTTGTGAAGTGGGATATTTGAGGTTCCATTTCTTTTTTTTTAATTGAAGTGTAGTTGATTTACAGTATTGTGTTAGTTTCAGGTGTACAGCAAAGTGAGTTATATATATGTATATATATATATTTTTTCAATTCTTTTCTGCTGTAGTTTATTATAAGATACTGAATATAGTTCCCTCTGCTACACAGTGAGTCCTTGTTGTTTATCTGTTTTATACATAGTAGTGTGTATCTGTTAATCCCATACTCTCAATTTATCCCTCTCTCCCCTTCCCCCTTTGGTAGCCGTAAGTTTGTCTTCTATGTCTGCGAGTCTGTTTCTGTTCTGTAAATAAGTTCATCCCATTTATAATGAGAAAACTGAAGCTTTAAAGAGCTTAAGAAATTTGTTCAAGATCACGCTGTTAGAAAGTGCTAGGGCTGGGAATTATAGCCAGATTTGTTGAAATCTCTGTCAATATTATCAAGTTAAAAGAATGACCTTACTGAAGGAAAGGAGAAAAATAATCTAGAAATCATAATGGGGCACAGGCCATAATAAAGTTTTGGGGTACTGGTGTGGTATTGCTGTTGATTTACCTCTTTTTTAAAGTCAGCCTGACTCTTGGCACAGTGAGAAGTTGGAGGTCTATAGCTCTTACAGAAAGTGGTAGTCTTTTTGCAGGGCACTCAGCATTTAACAACTGGTAGCGTATCCTGTGTAATTGAGCATTACATCACCTAAAAATTTTTTTTAAAAAATTGGCTGTGTAGAACAACGATACTACTTCATGTTTTCAAAACATTTTAACTTAAGTTTTGAATAGATAACTCCTACTCATGGTTCATAATCCAGAAAAATTCAAAAAGTAAGAAATTATACCTCATGCTCCACAGCCCCAGATCACCATCATACAAAATGAAGCATTATTATTACTTGCTTATTCATCCTTCCAGAATTTTTTTTAAATCCAAGCAAAAGTGAATATAGATTATATTCCTCTCTTGTTACACAAAAGCATACTATTTTGAACTTTGCTTGTTTTACTTAACATATCTTGCGTTTTTTCCCAAAATATATGTAGAGCTTGCTCATTTTTTTTGGTAGCTACATTGTAATGGTGGACTGTATTTTATTTAACCAGTCCCCTTTTGCTGGACAGTTTCCACCTCAAATTTTTTCTGTGTGTCATATGTATACAAGTATTTTAATAGGAATTGGAAATGTTTTTTCCCAATTTGTCTTAAAATTTTTTTTAGCTTTATTGAGATATAATTGACATATAGAATTATAAGATATTTAAAGTGTACATCGTGGTGCTTTGATATATACATACACTGTGAAAGGATCCTCCCATCTAGGTAACGCATCCATCACTTCACATATTTTCTGTTTTTGTGTTTGGTGAGAACATTTAAGTTTTACTCTTAGCAAATTTGAACCATATAATACAGTGTTCTCAATTATGGTCACCAGGTTTTACGTTAGACCCTCAGACCTTATTCATCTTGTAGCTTAAAGTTTTGTACCCTTATACCAGCTTCTCACTATTTACCCCAACCCCTGGCAACCACTTTTCTATTCTTAGTTTTCTATGAGTTTGACTTTTTTTTTTTTAAATTCCACATATAAGTAATACCATGCAGTGTTTATCTTTCTCTGTCTGGCTTATTTTAACTTAGCATAATGTCCTTAAGTTCCATCCTTGTGTTGCAGAGCATGATAATTCCATTGCATGTATACACCACATCTTTTTTATCCATTTATCTATTGATGACCAAATGGGGGAAGTATTTTTCTCCAATTTATTTGTCTCTTGGTTTTGCTCATGGTATCTTTTCCTAAGCAGAAGATTTTTTTTACTTCTTATGTGATCCAGCAGTATAATCAAACAGTAGAATTAAGAAAAAGGCCTTGGGGGAAATAAGGACCAAGGAATTGATGTAGAGAACTTGGTAAAGTCTTACAGCAATCTCAACAGCCATATGTATCTATTCAGCTGATGTTTATTGAGCCCTTATTTTGTGTCAGGAACTATGCCCATAAGTGCAGTGATGTTGTGGTGAGAAAAATCAGATACAGTCCTTGCCCTTGGCTATTTTTAAATTTACTGGAATGACAAACATTATCAGATAATAAAAAATATATTAAGAAATTGCAGTTGGGTAAGGGCCTTAATGCTATGAGACAATGTCATAGATTTAATTTAAGAAGTCAGTGAAAACTGCAGTGAATTATGAAATATGTATAGGAGTTCACTGGCAAGGAGTGGAGAGAAAAGCCATGCAGGCAGAGAGGCAGTACCTTGTTGCTGGGGGAGGTATTGAGTTTGAGGGACTGTAAGAAGAACAGTATGACTGTGGGGGAGAGAAAGCAAGTGGAAGCTGGAGAGATAGTTGAGGGCATTGTAAGTTATGATAAGGAGTGTTAAGAACTCCCATGTTAAGAAGAGTGGGGTTCCACTGAAGGGTTTTAAACACGGGAGCAAGGTGGTGGGCAAGATCAGTTTAGATGTAAGGCGTGTAAGGGTTAGACAGAGTAGAAGCAGGTAGGCCAGCTAGGAGGCTCTGGTCATAGAAGAAGGAGAAGGGAATTTGGAAGCTTGAATTTGGTGAGGAGTGGAAAAGTGTAATGGTTTAAGGAGTATTTAATGATTGACTTGGTGTGGGAAGTGAGAGAAAGGGAGGTGAGAAGGATGACTCCTGGGTGTCTGGCTGGTAGAGAGTGATGCTGTATGGTGGAATATTATATTCTGAAAGACAACCAGTTTTGTTGGGATGATAATGGTGTTTTTTGGGGATCTGTAGAGTTAGGAATGCCTTTGAGACAAGCAAAAGCAGATGTCAAGTCAAGTCAGCAGTTGAATGTACAGGTCTGTAGCTTGAGACACCAGGTTTGGGCTGTACATAGGTGATTGGAAAATGTCTGTGTAGATAGGTGGTAAATTAAATCATGGGTGGGGATGAGATGACCTGCATGAGATGGGTAGAAAGAAAAGAGTAGTGGACCCAGAACTGAGTTTTGATAGATTTGAGCATTTAGGAGCATGAACCAACAAAAGACACAGAGAAGGAACAACTAAAGAAACCAGAGAAGGAAACTAGAACTGTATGCTGTCATGATATATAGAGGAGCAGGAGTGGCAGCTGTATTGAACTCTGCTGAATTGTTCAGACAGGTGAAGGCAGACAGGTGTCCATTGGCTTTGATGTCATGGAGGTTGTTGGTGACCTCCAAGCAAGTGATGGGAGTTGAGAGCAGATTGTGGTGGGTTGAGGAAGTTAGGAGGAACAGTGGAGATACAAGGTGTAGATTTCTCTTTTAAGAGGTTTTACCGAGAAAGGGAGGAGAGAGGCAGTGGGGCAGTTGGTAGAAGGATGTGAAAAGCGTTTTGTTAAATGGGAGAAAGTGAATACATAAAAGCAGAAAATGCGTAATTGGCAGTTTTAAGGTTCTGAGAAAGTGGAAGGGAATGTGATCCAAAGCACAGTTGGAAGGAGAGAGAGGTCTGCAGTTGTGATGGCAGGAAAGGAGCCTAGGATAGGACGCACAGTAAACTGAGAATTAGTAACAAGAGTTTTTTTCATGATTCTCTCTATTTTCTCTGTACAATAGGAGGCAAAAGCACTCACTGAGAGTCTCATGAGAGGATGGAAATTTCAAGGTATAAAGAGAAAAAAAAATTGAAGATAGACTGGGAATAAGTCGACCAGTGAAATGTAGTTGGGTCGCTGGTACTGTCCAGTGCCACTGAGTATTGGTGACGTGCACTTACAGTGGAGTGAATCTGCCCCATATTTAACTTGAGCAGCCTCTCTGCAGATGTACAGAAAGTATATAGATCATTGGATTCATCCAAAACATTTGGCTACATGGGTGCAAAGAAAAGAAAGAGGGCAAGAGTGTAAGTGAAGAAGTGCTGATGGATTGGGAGAAGATGTCATGGATTCAATTAGTGGAAGTTCCCAGCAGGCTGAAGAACTGTCACAGTGGAAGATCGTGCAAGTAGGAATAAGAGCAGATTATGGTCAGAGGGCATGTTTGTAATACTTAGCTTGGAGGGGATGCAGTTAAATGCCGGAATCTTTAATGTTGGAAAAGCTGTTCAGCAGATGGCGAGACTGGGCAGGGAGATATTGCGACCCATCTTGGGGAACCGAAAAGGAAGATGGTATTTTCTGGTCCCGCTCCTTAGCTGGGCTGATGGAACAGGTGTCAACTAACCAAACTTCTGATTTGGTTTCATTCCCAGGTGTTTACTAATAGGGCTCCAAATAATAATAAGCAGGAAGGCAAAAGGATGCATAAATCTACTAAGAGAACCACGTAAATGCTAAGTGTTAAGATTTCAGTGTACGTTACATATGTGTATTGTGTCCAGAACCACCCCTTTCCGGTTTATAATGGGAGTTTTTGGAAGTTCTGAGAAGTAGAAGTTGGGTGGGATGAGTGATTGCAACAGAGCTGGAGAGATGGATAATGGCAAGGGAGTCCAGCAAGGGAGATTGCTGTAAAGGGGCCTTTGGAGTCAGGGGACTCATTGCCTTTTAGAGAGTTTCGGGGACTAGGAACTTGCGGAGTGGATCCAGCAAAGGGAAGGAAACGTGGGCCTAAAGCTTTTCAACAATACCCTAAGTAACCAGACTGATGGTTCAGTATGTCCCCTAGTTCTGGATTGGAGGCAGTTGGTTCAGAGATTGATATTTAATAAATACCAATTGTTTGAAGAAGAAATAAGTTTATTGAGACAGATTTCATAAAACCAGTGGACAAAAGGGCATGTGAAATCCAGATGTTCAGATAGTGTCTGCTATCTATATCACCCAGTGCTGAAATGAAACTTTTTCTTTGGATTTATATACACAATTTAATGAAAGAACTGGAATTTATGTGACTTGCCTGGGGTTCAGAGCAAGTTTAAGACTGATGACCAACACAAGTGCAGACAACTTGTGCTTCTACTTTGAATCTTCAAAACACCAAAGCCCTCTTCTCTCCAGACGCTTTTGTTTGTCTTTCATCTGTCATCTGAAGAATGTGATTTCCTTTCATGGGCCAGAGGCAAATGAAGCCAGGGCATTGTTTTGTAATACATTGGCAGAGAGATTCAAAGTTGCCTTATTTTCTCTCTGCATAAATGTTTCGATTTTTCTAAGGCAAAGATAGACTGTGCTTGACAAGTTGCTCCAAATCTAAATGTCAACAAGATGGGGACTGTGCCACCTGGAAACACTTGCCTTGGTGGCATGTTCGGGCAGGTGCTATCAACTGTTTTATCATGAGAGGTAATCTTTTGCATTTCCCTGTGTGTAGACTGGTGATGTACATCGAGAGAGACAGCAGAAAGACCACTCCAGGCAAGGAACAGCAAAGCGGCAATGAGTACCTGTCCAAATGCCTGGACCTGCTCATCTGTCACATCGTGCAGGAACTGCCACGAATCCTGGGTAAATTGGAGTCTCATCCTCAGGCCCCTTGCTGCTTACCTTTCTGCGACTTGGCATTTAGGCATCCCTTCTTTTTTTGTTCTTGCCGGTCTGTTTTTTTCAGGCGAGTGCAATGACACTTTTTCTTGAATGTGTAGTTCCAAAATTTGAATGTGCCTTATCTGTTTTCATAATTATTTTGTATCAGTGACATGAATGAGGCAATGAGCAGGCTAACAGTTACATTGAGTGTCATCTAGCAGTTTTGGAAAATAGAAGGAAAGCATTTTAATTGGTTAAAATTGGACTTAGGCTATCATTTTAGGTAACTTTTCTCAAGATTTCTCTCTGCATAATTCTGAAGAAAAGCTTTTTCCTTCAGGTTATAGCCACAAATTTATTTTTTATTAAAAAAATTTAAAATGCATAGGCATTAACATTTAATATTAAAGAATTTTGATATTAAAGTTCAAAGTTTGAAAATTTCTTTGGTCTGAATAAAAGATGAAAGCAATAATGATTTGCAAAGAATGTTTATTACAGCTAACAAAACTGGTTATTCCACTGTTATTTACAGACATGAAAATAATCTAAGGAATGTGTACGTTTAGTTTAAATCTCATTCCATGCTTTTCCAGCAGATGTAGCTATAAACCAGAAATGTTTAAAATGTTAAATTTGACCTAACCCATTATGGTAAAAGATATTTAGATGCAGAAATTCAGAAAATTAAAGTAATGAGAATATCTTCATGGCTGATTTGACAGTAACTTTTTGCTCCTTACTAATACTGTGGGAGATTTTTGCCTGTTAATGACTGAAAATAGAGCATTTCAAAATTTATTTGGATTGTAACCTTTTTAAAATCTGCAAACCAAAGGCCATGAGCTGGTCAATTGATAGTTGAGTTTCTTATTACCTGACTCGTGCTATCTTAGGAGATGAGGGATTCAGGTATCTAACAAGCAAGTTTTATTTATTATTGGACTTGCCATCCAATGAGAAGTATTAGGAATTGATATCTTATTACTACCATCCTGTTCTATTATTAAAAAATTCTGCTCTATAATCTGTTCACTTGTAATTTTTTAATAACTTTTTTCTGTTTACAAAAGTAATGCGTGCTCATGGTTGAAGTCCGGAAAGTGCAAAAAAAAAAGAAAAAAATCATTTCTATTTTAAATTTCTAGGTGAGAGATCAATTTTATATCCATCCTGACCCCAGAGGCCGCAACTTTCTGTTGTAATGTCAAGAGTTGTGAATAAAACAATGCAGCTTCTACCTACTTCTTTTATTTGGAGATTAATTGCCCCACTCAGCAATCCCATTAGTGTTCAACCCACAGCCAGTGGTCCCTACGTATCTGTGGTCTCTAACCTCACGTGTGCTCTGGGGTGTGCTTCACAGGTGATATTCTGAACGCCTTGGCTAACGTTTCTGGTCGTAAACACCCATCCACAGTTCAAGCGAAGCAGCTGAAGATGTGTCTCCCCCTCATGCCTATAGTGCTTCACCTTGTGATGTCTCAGGTATCATCTTGTTTGGAAAAAAATGTATATAAATGTGACTCCCTTCTTTGTAAACTGGAGCTGAGAAACATCAACTCAGACAAAACATTTTAATTTTTCTTTTGTACATGGCTTTCGGGATTTAATCTGTGGAAACTTTCATCACACAGGTATTTCGACCTCAAGTTGTAACAGAAGAGTTCCTTTTCAGTTACGGAACTATTCTTGTGAGTAATACTGAACTCTTCATGTTCCTAATAAAAATGTGGCTGTCTCTACTGTTTGTGGGATTTGGTGTCAGAATGAGGTAATTTTAAAGTCTTAGTGGTATTTATTTGTCTCTAGGGAAGTGACCTTTTTATATTTTTATCTGTTGACTGTAAGAAAATTTGACATTTGGAGGAAAAATACATTCTCTCCTGATAATGCACTTTGTTCAGAGACAGACCCAAGTAGTGTAAATAAGTCCATAGAAAGCATTTTCATAGATTTTGATATTAAACATCATGAAAAAATTTTAAATAATAAATTAAAAATTTTTATATATATTTATATTTAAAGTGTGCACTTTGATACACTTTGATATGTGCACTGCTACATTTATAGCACCACTGTTTATAACAACCAGGACATAGAAACAACCTAAATGTCCATGGACAGAAGAATGGATAAAGAAGATGTGGTACATATATACAATGGAGTGTTACTCAGCCATAAAAAAGAATGAAATAATGCCATTTGCAGCAACAGGGATGGACCTAGAGAGATTATCATATTAAGCAAAGTCAGTCAGACAGACAAATATCATATGATATTGCATATATGTGGAATCTAAAAAAAATGATACAAATGAACTTATTTACAAAACAGAAACAGAATCACAGACATAGAAAACAAATTTATAGTTACCAAAGGGGAAGGTTGGGGAGGGATAAATCAGGAGTTTGGGATTAGCATATACACACTAATATTTAGAAAATAGATAACCAGAAAGGGCCTACCGTATAGCACAGGGAACTGTATTCAGTATCTTATAATAACCTATAATGGAAAAGAATCTGAAAGAGAACAGATTTATACATATATAAAAAATGGAATTCTGGGAATATAGTATCATCATTTACTTTGGCTAACATTGTTGAGTTTTGTGCAGTATCTCTTTTTGTGATGGTATTTCTCTAACTTGAGCTCAATTTTTTTTTAAGCTCAATTTAACCTTGCCTTTAATTTTGATGAGATGAGTAACAATGAAAAACAAATCATCATGTTATCTTTCACTTTGATTTTTGCTCACAAAAAATTGTCTCTTTGTTCAAGTTGTGGCTCGTGAATTATGTTATCCTTTTCCCTTGCCTGGAATAGTTACAGTATGTACTGTTGATAAAATGGGGAGCTGTACAAAGGGAAAACTAAGATATTGGTCACATAGCATCTTCAGTCTTACTTTGATATTAATAATAAACAGTGAACGGAGATTTTCAAAATGCCATGTCATATAGGTATCTAGTTAAAATGAAGTAAACATCTCAATTTTATTGCTTGTTTGGAACAAAAAGAAAAATGATTGCCACCCACAAGTGAGAAGATAGTTTTCTAGAAGAGTCATCATACGGTGAAGTATGATGTTTTGAAGTATGAATGTTGAGTAGAGAGGTCACTGATTTTTGTAAGCAGTGTGTTTAGTCAGTGCAGTATGGGTCCTTTTGTACTCATTTTCAAAGTGTTAACCATCCTTGAGTCCTGAATTCTCCAAAGCACATAATTTTCCTAGTACATTCATGAATTTGAAAATTATTAGAATTTTGTCTGCCACCTCCTTTAATTTGCTTTTTAATCGTTTTAAAGGACAATGTGGGCATCATTTTTAGCAGAACTATAATTCTATATTTGTAACTCCACTGCACTAACATATTGATGCCTGAAAATAGTAATTTTGCCCTTGTAGCCCACCTTGGAATATTTTGGCACAGTGATTGTTTGGGACAGATATAATTGTGTTCATTCTCTTATTTTTTCTCATGTGTAGTACTTTTCTGTGCCTACATTAACTGAGTACAGTTGAGGTTTTCAAGGAACTACCAAGTGTCTCCAATATAAAAGTCTTTGTGGACTTTCAGGAATTACAGTTATGTCTCTTAGGGAGACCTTATCTGCTCCATGTAACTCATCAGCTTCCACTGAGAAAGGGCCTCCTCATCTTCTTCTCCCAGGAGTGGGTGTACCCTTTGAAGGTTGGGGGTGTTCTACAGGGCTCTGTATGGGTTTTCTTAACAAAAGCACTTTCAGGAGATAGAAAATAACTTGCCTAGTTCAAAGGTAATTGTGATACTGAAAATTCTCTAGCAGTCTTCTCCCTGATAATGTCGCTCAAGTACTGGGAGTTTATACACATAATGAAAAAGGTCTTTTGGCTCTCTTTGGACCATTTTCCTGGTTTGAGTCATGGCCAGTCCCAGAAATCTTTTGTTATTTTTCTTACCTCATCTGTTATTTGGCCTTAGCTGTGTGTTCATCTTTCTTTACTTGGTGTTGATGGCACTGATGAGACACTAGTCCAGGGAGAATAGTATTGGCTAAAATCAAGGACCTGGATTTAGTTACCCACCCAGCTCTAGTGTATGTTATGATGAACCGTTGAGAGTTAGATGTTGCTTCTGTGAGTTGATTCACAGTCTACTCAGAAGATGCCACAAATATTGTTGAAGTCACAGTGCCCCTCTGGTGCCAGAGGCATAGGCAACTCCCCGGCAGCCTACAGCCCCTTAGAAGTTCATGGTGTAGATTTGCACAGCAAAGCCTCTTGAGTTTTCTGCTTTAAAAGAATTACTTTACATTTTGCATAGGCAAGACTTTCCTGAAGTTGTTTGAGAGGTTTTGGGTTTGTTTGTTTTTTTTTCTGGGGTGGGAAGGCTGCACAATTATAAATGTTTGTAGGCCAGTGTGCAGAATGGCTTTGTGGAACTGGCCAGAGCACAGTGCTTCTCCTGTCCTGGTGGCCTGAGGGACCAGACCATTCATGTGTATACCCTTAGCACTGTGTTGTGAAAGCCCTATTGTTCTACCTAGAGGTAAATATTAGTTTTAGTGTTTCTCAAAATATGTCTGGTTGAGTAGCTACTGTATTATGGCAGGCCTATTGTCGTTTTATATTTAAAAAATACACCTTAATTTGAGGTAGTCAAGCTTGGCCCACCTTTAGTAGCTGTATACTTGGACTTCTGCTGAAGGAGCTCTCCAGGAACTGCTGGCCTGCCTCAGGTGGTGTGGGGACAGCAGTCAGGGTTGGTACGATCTCCCCTCATTAGAAGGGTCCTGAAGGCAGAGGCTGGAGGGGGCATGGGAATTGTGTTTCCCATTGGCTTCAGTTTTCCTACTGGCACCAGGCATGGTTTGCCTGTTAACCTATAGACATCTTTTATCTTTTTGGTAGAAAAATTCAGGGTACTTCTTAGATGGAGGCATGAGTAGAGGAATTAACTTTTTGTGCACACTTCTTCTTCCCGAAGTAAAATGAAGTTTTGGTCTCCTTATGTTTTAAAGAGGCAAGTGTTTGGAAGCAATTTAACAGGGCACTTTTAAACCATTATTAAGCTTTCAAAGGGTCCAGGCCAAAGAGGACTACATAGCTGATAATTTCTATTTTCACTTCTTATGGGCAGAAGCAATGTGCCATTGTATCTGCCTCCCTCTCCACTTAAAAAAAAAAAAAAAGTACCTAGGGATACTTTTAGCAGTGAAGCATCTAGGGAAGTGCTATGAGGAAGTTCCGCGGTTAATTTCACCATGGTTCTTTCGAGCCTCTGTTGAATTGGGCTGAGAAACAGGAAGTAATAACATGAAGGAAATCTGTTTGAGAACTCATGATGTGTATTATTCTGATGTTCACTGTGTTTCTTGTGTCCTTCTGAAAGTGCTCTTGATTAATGAGCTGAGGAAGAGGACTTTGTTCTTAAGTTCTGGCCTCATCAGTTTATAATTATAAAGTACAGTGGTTGTGTGGTGGTTATAGTTTTCTACAAAAAGACATCAAAATTCAAATTTTCAAATGAAAGAAATGATAAAATTATTGTGATTTTTCACATAAGAATATAATTACAATCTCTGTCATTGGTAAATCTTTGCTCATCCTGGGCATTGGGATGATTATTAAAAGACATACTCCTGCCCTCTGCAGATTTTTATTTATTTAATTTAATTTTTTTTTTGGCTGCACTGTGCAGCTTGTGGGATCTTAATTTCCTGACCAGGGATTGAACCCATGCCCCCTGCAGTGGAAGCTCCAAGTCCTAACCACTGGGCTGCCAGGGAATTCCCTGCAGATTTTTATTTTAAGTGAATGTTGTTTTGTTGATAGATTGTGACTTCATTTGTAGCAGATAAAGCAGAGAGAGCATACTCTTGTATTTTTTAAAAACATACTATATAATTATTTTTTAAAACATCTTTATTGGAGTATAATTGCTTTACAATGGTGTGTTAGTTTCTGCTGACTATATACTTATTCATTGCCACACAAATGTTCTTGTTGTAAGGTTTTTTCCTTCCTTTTCTTCTTTTCTTTCTTCTTTTTTTTTTTTTTAATACAGACCCCGAATTGATATACCCACCTTGCTTTGAGAGCTTATTCTCAGCTTCTCTGAAGTACTGCATAGTAATGCAGGGCACTGGTCTGCCCTGGAGGCACAGCTTTCCCTTTTTCTCTCTAGATAGGGCCATTTTTTTGCCCCACAGTAAGTGCCCATCCTATTCGTTCCCCTGCTAAACTCCCAGCTTTGAAGCTCACACCCTTAGAAGATGCCCCATGTACTGTGGTCATCTGCAGATTTTTCTGGGTCATTGCTTCTCACTCAAAGTCTTTTAGCACCGGGCTCACTGTCATTCTTAGAGAATCTGGTATCCCTAGGGAGGATCCTTCCAACACCTCAGCCTCTCAGCTCCTCGACCACCTCTCTCCCCATGAGCTTGTCTTTCCCTCCCTCAGTTCCCTCCGCCCATGGCCTTATATTCAGCGTCACTGCTCTCTGGCTTCCACACCTGATTTTCAGCTCTCTAGCCCTGCTCCCCAACTCCAACAGCCTTTTAATTCCTCTGAGACTTAAATTGGCCTTTTACCACTTTGCACTCACCATCCTGCCCTCCCTGAGCCCAGTGACTTTTCTCTTTACTCTGCTTAGAGTCCCTGGTTCAACCCCTATCCCTGCCACACACACCCGTAATCCCTCTCCTGTCTCTTCCTCCATTGTCCTCCTCTGGCAAACCCAAGTCCTCGTTCAGTTTAATTCTCTACCTACCCCACCCCTGCTTTGAGTGACTAAATATGGCTAGAGGAAAACACGACGAAAATAGCTGGTCTCACTTTAAATTCATGACTGCTCATCTCAAACAAGCCCTCTCTGCAGACTGGGACATCTAGTTCCTTTTCCTAATTTATACACCTTCTCGCTCACCTAGATGACTGTTCATACGTTCCCTCCTCTCCTTGAATCTGCAATGCCTCCTGCCCTGTCCTTACTCTCACCTGATTAATTCCTATTACACTGAGAATGAAGGAGAAATAGATCCAAAGAGATTTAAATTGGTAAATCAATGACACATTCAGTAGGGATTTTTTTTAAATTAAACTGAGGAAGTATAAGGAAGAAAATAAATTGAAAGAACCCTATAGTTTCACCATCTAGAAAACCCTCGTCGCTGTTAAAACAGAAAAAAAATTAATGCATGTGCATAGCTAGAAAATTCCAACAGTGCAGAAAAGCAGAAAATGAATAGTGAAAGCGTACCTCCTGGGCCAGTAGTCCTCCCCAAAGGGAGCCTCTGCGAGTGGTTCCTGTGATGTCTTCCTCGAAAATTTTTGTTCACATCTATGTTTGTATATTATCTATATATTCTTTAAAAAATTATATAGAAAGATCATACTATAAACACTGTTCTCCCTCTTCTTTCTTAAGTAAGCTATTGACATTTAAGTAGACTTATTGAAGTCAAAAGACATCTTTTTATGAACTCTTTTCAACATCAAATCCATATTAATTCAGCCAAAGTTCTGTGCCCATGTTGAAATTTTATGAAATTATTTCAGCCAAATTATTATGAAAAGCTTACAGTGCCTCTTTTTATGATTTATTATGTTATTTCATTATTAGTCTTTTTTGTTTTAGTTATAGACTGAAAAAGAGAATTCAAGCATTTATAAAATATATGCTTATTAAAGAAAATGTAGAAAATTATAGTGATATTGGAAGAAAAAAATCACCTATAACTATCAGTGGTTAACAACCACTGTTAACATATGGTTGTTTACTTAGTGTTTTCAATTCATGTATATGCATTTGTGTGTAGAAATCTATGTATGTATATATAAGATATATATATGACTTATATCAATACATGTGGTTGAAAATATGTTGTGTATATATAGATTTGTATTCTTTTTTCCATTTAACATTGTATCAACTATTTTCCCATATCTTAAAATTTTTTTCACATTTTTTTTTTTTTTTTTTTGTGGTACACGGGCCTCTCCTGTTGCGGAGCACAGGCTCCGGACACGCAGGCTCAGCAGCCATGGCTCATGGGCCCAGCCGCTCCGCTGCATGTGGAATCTTCCCAGACCGGGGCACGAACCCGTGTCCCCTGCATTGGCAGATGGACTCTCAACTACTGCGCCACCAGAGAAGCCCTTTTTTCACATTTTAATGGCTACATACTGTCCCATCTGTATGAACTGTATACAGTTTGATATCATTTCACTGAAGTTTAAAAATACTGAAACAAAGAATATAGTATTTAGAGACACATGTATATGTGGTAAAACTATTAAGAAATGCTGAGGAAATGATAAATTCATGACAGTGGTTATCTCTGGAGGAGTGACAGGCAGGTGGGATGTGGGAAGCTCATGCAAAGAATTGGGAATATCTTAGTTCTTAACTCGAATGGTAGGTTTAAGAGTCTTTATTCTTTATAACATAAAATCTATCTATATATCTTCTTTTGTGTATGTTATATATAGTCTTTTTTACCGAATTATTGAATTTTATTTTATTTATTTTTTATACAGCAGGTTCTTGTTAGTCATCCATTTTATGCACATCAGTGTATACATATCAATCCTAATCTCCCAATTCATCACACCACCACCCCCCCCCCCCCCGCTGCTTTCCCCCCTTAGTGTTGATACGTTTGTTCTCTACATCTGTGTCTCAATTTCTGCCCTGCAAACTGATTCATCTGTACCATTTTTCTAGGTTCCACATACGTGCGTTAATATACAATATTTGTTTTTCTCTTTCTGACTTACTTCACTCTGTATGATAGTCTCTAGAGCCATCGACGTCTCAACAAATGACCCAATTTCGTTCCTTTTTGTGGCTGAATAATATTCCATTGTATATATGTACCACATCTTCTTTATCCGTTCTTCTGTTGATGGGCATTTAAGTTGCTTCCATGACCTGGCTATTGTAAATAGTGCTGCAGTGAACATTGGGGTGCATGTATCTTTTTGAATTACAGTTTTCTCTGGGTATATGCCCACTAGTGGGATTGCTGGATCACATGGTAATTCTATTTTTAGTTTTTTAAGGAACCTCCATAGTGGCTGTATCAATTTACATTCCATCCAACAGTACAAGAGGGTTCTCTTTTCTCCACACCCTCTCCAGCATTTGTTGTTTGTAGATTTTCTGATGATGCCCATTCTAACTGGTGTGAGGTGATTGCTCATTGTACTTTTGATTTGCATTTCTCTAATAATTAGTGATGTTGACCAGCTTTTCATGTGCTTCTTGGCCATCTGTATGTCTTCTTTGGAGAAATGTCTATTTAGGTCTTCTGCATATTTTTGGATTGGGTTGTTTGTTTCTTTAATATTGAGATGCATGAGCTATTTATATATTTTGGAGATTAATCCTTTGTCCATTGATTTGTTTGCAAATATTTTCTCCCATTCTGAGGGTTGTCTTTTCGTCTTGCTTATGGTTTCCTTTGCTGTGCAAAAGCTTTTAAGTTTCATTGGGTCCCATTTGTTTATTTTTGTTTTTGTTTCCATTACTCTAGGTGGTGGATCAGAAAACATCTTGCTGTGATATATGTCAAAGAGTGTTCTTCCTATGTTTTCCTCTAAGAGTTTAATAGTGTCCAGTCCTACATTTAGGTCTCTAATCCATTTTGAGTTTATTTTTGTGTATGGTGTCAGGGAGTGTTCTAATTGCATTCTTTTACATGTAGCTGTCCAGTTTTCCCAGCACCACTTATTGAAGAGACTGTCTTTTCTCCATTGTATATCCTTGCCTCCTTTGTCATAGATTAGTTGACCATAGGTGCATGGGTTTATCTCTGGGCTTTCTATCTTGTTCCATTGATCTATATTTCTGTTTTTGTGCCAGTACCATATTGTCTTGATTACTGTAGCTTTGTAGTATAGTCTGAAGTCCAGGAGCCTGATTCCTCCAGCTCCATTTTTTTCCCTCAAGACTGCTTTGGCTATTCAGGGTCTCTTGTGTCTCCATACAAATTTTAAGATTTTTTGTTCTATTTCTGTAAAAAATGCCATTGGTAATTTGATAGGGATTGCATTGGATCTGTAGATTGCTTTTGGTAGTATAGTCATTTTCACAATATTGGTTCTTCCAATCCAAGAACATGGTATATCTCTCCATCTGTTGGTATCATCTTTAATTTCTTTCATCAGTGTCTTATAGTTTTCTGCATACAGGTCTTTTGTCTCCCTGGGTAGGTTTATTCCTAGGTATTTTATTCTTTTTTTGCACTGGTAAGTGGGAGTGTTTCCTTAATTTCACTTTCAGATTTTTCATCATTAGTGTATAGGAATGCAAGAGATTTCTGTGCATTAATTTTGTATCCTGCTACTTTACCAAATTCATTGATTAGCTCTAGTAGTTTTCTGGTGGCATCTTTAGGATTCTCTATGTATAGTAGCATGTCATCTGCAAACAGTGACAGTTTTACTTCTTCTTTTCCAATTTGTATTCCTTTTATTTTTTTTCTTCTCTGATTGCCATGACTAAGACTTCCAAAACTATGTTGAATAATAGTGGTGAGAGTGGACATCCTTGTGTTGTTCCTGATCTTAGAGGAAATGCTTTCAGTTTTTCACCATTGAGAATGATGTTTGCTGTGGGTTTGTCGTATATGGCCTTTATTATGTTGAGGTAGGTTCCCTGTATGCCCACTTTCTGGAGAGTTTTTATCATAAATGGGTGTTGAATTTTGTCAAAAGCTTTTTCTGCATCTATTGAGGTGATCATATGGTTTTTATTCTTCAGTTTGTTAATATGGTGTATCACATTGATTGATTTGTGTATATTGAAGACTCCTTGGATCCCTGGGATAAATCCCACTTGATCATGGTGTATGGTCCTTTTAATGTGTTGTTGGATTCTGTTTGCTAGTATTTTGTTGAGGATTTTTGCATCTATGTTAATCAATGATAGTGGTCTGTAATTTTCTTTTTTTGTAGTGTCTTTGTCTGATTTTGGTATCATGGTGATGGGGCCTCATAGAATGAGTTTGGGAGTGTTCCTTCCTCTGAAATTTTTTGGAAGAGTTTGAGAAGGATGGATGTTAGCTCTTCTCTAAATGTTGGATAGAATTCACCTGTGAAGCCATCTGGTCCTGGTCTTTTGTTGGAAGATTTTTAATCACAGTTTCAATTTCATTGCTTGTGACTGGTCTGTTCATATTTTCTATTTCTTCCTGGTTCGGTCTTGCAGGGTTATACCTTTCTACGCATTTGTCCATTTCTTCCAGGTTGTCTATTTTATTGGCATAGAGTTGCTTGTAGTAGTCTCTTAGGATGCTTTGTATTTCTGCGGTGTCTGTTTTAACTTCTCCTTTTTCATTTCTAATTTTATGGATTTGAGTCCTCTCCCTCTTTTTCTTGATGAGTCTGGCTAATGGTTTATCAATTTTGTTTATCTTCTCAAAGAACCAGCTTTTAGTTTTATTGATCTTTGCTATTGTTTTCTTTGTTTCTATTTCATTTATTTCTGCTCTGATCTTTATGGTTTCTTTCCTTCTGCTAACTTTGGGTTTTGTTTGTTCTTCTTTCTCTGGTTCCTTTAGGTGTAAGAGTAGGTTGTTCTTTTGAGATTTTTCTTGTTTCTTGAGGTCGGCTTGCATAGCTATAAACTTCCCTCTTAGAACTGCTTTTGCTGCATCTTATTGGTTTTGGATCGTAGTGTTTTCATTGTCATTTGTCTCTAGGTATTTTTTGATTTCCTCTTTGATTTCTGCAGTGATCTCTTGGTTATGTAGTAATGTATTGTTTAGCCTCCATGTGTTTGTGTTTTTTACACTTTTTTCCCTGTAATTAATTTCTAATCTCATAGCATCGTGGTCAAGATGGTTGATATGATTTCAATTTTCTTAAATTTACTGAGGCTTGATTTGTGACCCAAGATGTGATCTATCCTGGAGAATGTACCATGCGCACTTGAGAAGAAAGTGTAGTCCGCTGTTTTTGGATGGAATGTCCTATAAATATCAATTAAATCTATCTGGTCTGTTGTGTCATTTAAAGCTTCTGTTTCCTTGTTTATTTTCATTTTGGATGATCTGTCCATTGGTTTAAGTGAGGTGTTAAAGTCCCCCACTATTATTGTGTTACTGTCGATTTCCTCTTTTATAGCGTTGGCAGTTGCCTTATGTAGTGATGTGCTCCTATGTTGTGTGCATATATATTTATAATTGTTATATCTTCTTGGATTGATCCCTTGATCATTATGTAGTGTCCTTCCTTGTCTCTTGTAACATTCTTTATTTTAAGATCTAGTTTATCTGATATGAGCATTGCTACTGCATCTTTCTTTTGATTTCCATTTGCATGGAATATGTTTTTCCATCCCCTCACTTTCAGTCTGTATGTGCCCATAGGTCTGAAGTGAGTCTCTTTTAGCCAGCATATATATGGGTCTTGTTTTTTTATCCATTCAGTGAGTCTGTGTCCTTTGGTTGGAGCATTGAATCCATTGACGTTTAAGGTAATTATTGATATGTATGTTCCTATGACCATTTTCTTAATTGTTTGGGTTGTTTTTTTTTTTCTTTGCAGTACGTGGGCCTCTCACTGTTGTGGCCTCTCCTGTTGTGGAGCACAGGCTCCGGACGTGCAGGATCAGTGGCCATGGCTCACGGGCCTAGCCGCTCCGCGGCATGTGGGATCTTCCCGGACCGGGGCACGAACCCGTGTCCCCTGCATTGGCAGGCGGACTCTCAGCCAGTGCGCCACCAGGGAAGCCCTGGGGTTTGTTTTTGTAGGTTCTTTTCTTCTCTTGTGTTTCCCACTTAGAGAAGTTCCCTTAGCACTTGTTGTAGAGCTGGTTTGGTGGTGCTGAATTCTCTTAACTTTTGCTTGTCTGTAAACTTTCGATTTCTCCATCAAATCTGAATGAGATCCTTGCTGGGTGGAGTAATCTTGGTTGTAGGTTCTTCCCTTTCATCACTTTAAGTATATCATGCCACTCCCTGCTAACCTTATGGGAGTTCCCTTGTATGTTGTTTGTCATTTTTCCCTTGCTGCTTTCAATACTTTTTCTTTGTCTTTAATTTTTGCCAGTTTGATTACTATGTGTCTTGGTGTGTTTCTCCTTGGGTTTATCCTGTATGGGACTCTGTGTGCTCCCTGGGCTTGGATGGCTATTTCCTTTCCCATGTTAGGGAAGTTTTCGACTATAATCTCTTCAAATATCTTCTTGGGTCCTTTCTCTCTCTCTTCTCCTTCTGGGACCCCTATAATGCGAATGTTGTTGTGTTTAATGTTGTCCCAGAGGTCTCTTAGGCTGTCTTCATTTCTTTTCATTCTTTTTTCTTTATTCTGTTCCGCAGCAGTGAATTCCACCATTCTGTCTTCCAGGTCACTTATCCATTCTTCTGCCTCAGTTATTCTGCTGTTGATTCCTTCTAGTGTAGTTTTCGTTTCAGTTATTGTATTGTTCATCTCTGTTTGTTCTTTAATTCTTCTAGGTCTTTGTTAAACATTTCTGGCATCTTGTCGATCTTTGCCTCCATTCTTTTTCAGAGGTCCTGGATTACCTTCACTATCATTATTCTGAATTCTTTTTCTGGAAGGTTGCCTATTTCCACTTCATTTAGTTGTTTTTCTGGAGTTTTATCTTTTCCTTCATCTGATACATAGCCCTCTGCCTTTTCGTCCTGTCTGTCTTTCTGTGAATGTGGTTTTCTTTCCACAGGCTGCAGGATTGTAGTTCTTCTTGCTTCTGCTGTCTGCCCTCTGGTGGATGAGGCTATCTCTAGCTCATTTTTTAAAGGAAACAAACTCATAGATTTCCTAACTGCTTGTATGTTTCATAATAAACTGGTAGGAACACTTTAGTGATTGTGATGAAGTATTGCAGAGTCAGCATGAACTAGCTTGAGAGTTAAGAACTCCTGGGGGCTCAGTCTAAGGTAGGGCACACTTTGTGGGTTTTACCTCCAGAAACTCCACCCAGTTCTCACGTTAAAGATTGGGAAAAACTCTCATGTTCTTGACAGTCCAGGGATTAAGACTCCATGACTCCAATACAGGGGCTGCAGTTTCAATCCCTGGTCTGGGAATTAAGATCGCACATGCTACTAGTGTTGGAGGGTCTCCTGCAGAAGTGGGGGTTGGCTGTGCCTCACCGTGGGGACAAGGACACTCTATAGTCTTTTATATTTACCAAAAATTTTAAGAAAATCATTGGATTATAGTAAGATCTATTGATATTTTCCACTCCCGGCTAATTGCTGACTTAATTATTTTTTATTCCAAGGCTATCATATTTTATTTGCTGTTTGTTATCATATCTAAAATATGATATATGTATTATTTTGTGAGCTAGGGGCAGGCACTCAGTTGCAGTGTCTCCGTGCATCACCAGCACAGGTGCTCAGCCTGTTATTAGCCGGGGCAGTGATGGTTTCATTCACCTGATGTTCATGGAGCACCCCTTCTGTTCGGAGCACTCACTTGGGGTCTGGGAGGTTCACTCCAGGTTGTTCACAGCTGAGCTGCTCAGGCCTGCCTCTGCAACATTGTTGGGGGTCATCCCACAGGGAGGCATGGGCATGGTGTGTGGGGCACAGTTAAGGGAGTTGGGATTGGGGTACAAAGTATGTAGGGGGGTCTCAGAACAGTGGTGAATTTTGAAGACAAGCCTTTAACTGCTGCATCTTGATGCAGTACTGATGCTCAGGGTAGCTAAAGCTTGACCTCCCTTTGAGATGACTGTTTCTCCTGATTCAGTGCCATCCTCACTAATGTCCCAATGTACTGCGGAAATGGTTTATGTGTCAACTGAATTATCCTCACTTTAGCAGGTTGACCTTTCTGTGCTTATATTGCTATTGATTTTATTCTAACATTTAGTCTCACTGGTAGTGATTTGTATATTTAAAAATGATTATAGTTTATAGTGTATATATACTATTCATATGATCATGTTTAAAAACTATGATTATAGTGTTCATAATATGTATATAGTACTTAATGCCTTCCATGAGTTATTTCATTAAGAATGATAGAGTTTTGGGCAAAACGTTACTGTTTTTTTAAGGACTGTCGTATAAATATTATTTATTTGCAGTTGCCATTCATGTGTTGTGTAGAATTATCCAAGTTTTAAAAAAAATTTCTAATGACTTTTGTGCATTTACTCAATCAAGAGACTTTCTAAAAATATTATCTTTCTGCTTCTGGATAAAGAAATTAATGCCTGCTTATCACATGAAATTTAGAAACTGTAGAAAAGTATAATGAGAAGATAAAAATCACTTGATTCCTACTGCCTGGAGTTCATCATGGTGAACATCTATAGGATCATATATTCAGTTTTTTCTGTGCATGGTTCTTATATCAGAACTATTTTAAAATCTCTATTTATTAACATTTTTATTTTTTACAGAGTCATATTAAATCAGTAGACTCAGGAGAAACTAACATAGATGGAGCCATAGGTGAGTAGACCATGGGACATTTTACATCTTTACTCGAGGTATTCTGATATTATCATTTTGGACATATAAATAAACATCTATAATAATTAACTGTATTTCTAGGACTGATGGCATCAGAAGAATTTATCAAGATCACCCTGTCGACTTTTGAAGCAGTGATACAGTATCCTGTTTTATTGAAAAACTATTGCTCTACGGTCAGTTCTGGCAACTTTGGAGAAAGATACTTCTTTGTTTACTTGGTAATTCTGTATATAAAGAGACTAGTTTACATATGCTTGGTTCATATCTGTTCCTCACATGAAATAACCATTGAGAAAAGTTGCCCCTTGACAGGATGAACATAAGGAATCCCTTCCTTTCTTGTTGACTTGTTTCTGGTGGTCCTTTGCTCATTATTCTCTTTCCCTTCTGGTCCACACCTTACCCCCAGCGTGCTCCTTCTTACTCCTTGCCTGATTATTGCTTGTAACCAACAGCGAAGACTCTTAGAACAGAGTTTCTCAACCTTGGACTATGGGCATTTGGCGATGGACAGTTCCTTGCTGCGGGGGATGTCCTGGGCATTGTAGGATGTTTGCAGCATCCCTGGCCTATACATAGTAGATGAGGGTAGCACCCTGTCCAGCCTGCCTCAGTTGCAACAACCAAAAAGGTCTCTACACATTGCCAGATGTCTTCTGGGCAGCGAAATTGCCCCCATTTGAGAACCTGTGCCTTAGGGTGATCCTTAGGTGAGCTGAGTGATGACTTTAGAGGAGGGAGGAAAGTTCTGTGACTACGTTCTCATCAGCAGAAAGCCCTCAAGAAAAGGAGCCAGGTAAGATGAGGACCACAGCAATCATTTTCGTATTCTCTCTCCTGGTTCTAGGGGTTAACTTAGGTCAGCAAGGCAGTTCTCACTCAGGGTCTTTCAGGAGGTTCCAGTCAGTGGTGCCTGGGGCTGGAATCATCTGAAGGTCACTCCCTCACATGTCTGCCTCCAGCTGGGACTCTGCAGGCATCTCTCTCCATCTCTGTGGGTCTGTCCAGCAGGGAGACTTCAGCGTGGCCTGACTTCTTACATGGCAGAAGGACTTTAATGATACATTCTCAAGAGAGAGGGGATAATTATTTTTTGAGGGTAGGAAATGTCTACCAGCTCTTTATCGTTGTTTTCTTTTCAATATATTTTATTATAAAATATAAAATACAGATAAGTGTATTAAAGTGTGTGTAGTTTGATGACTAGTTGTAAAGCAAGTGCTCAAGAAATCACCACCCAGTTAAAAAAGAAAAACAAAACACGGTGTTACCATTCTGAGCCTCGAAGTCCCCTCAATCACAAATCCTTTCCTCCCTGGAGAGGGGACCACTATCCTGACTTTCATAGTAATCATGCCTGTGCATTCCTTTGTGGGCCTGTGCCTGCATTCTTAAACAATATAGGCTGATTTTGCATGCTTTTGCTCTTTGTTTCAATACGGTATGTATTCATTTGTGACTTGGTTTTTTTTGCTCAGTGTTTGTAACATCCATGTTGTTAAGTATCTTTGTGCTTTTATTCTTCATGAGTGTATAGTGTCCCATTGCAGAAACCTGAGTATATGAAATATCACAATTTACTTATATTTATCCTTGATAGACATTAGGCTATGTCTAGTATTTGGCATTTACAAACAATACTGCTGGTAGATATTCTTGTTTATGTATTTTGCTCCACATAAGCATGCATTGTTTCTGGGGTACATACATAGGAACGGAATTAGTGGTTATAGGAAATATGCAAACTCAGTTTGTCTAGAAAGTGACATTGTGTTTTCCAGAGAGGTGGTGCCAGTTTACTTTCACACCAGCACTGCAGGACCTCGTGTCCTCATTCTTCCCAATTCTTGTTATTTCAGCCTTTTAAATGAATGGGTGTATAGTGATGTTTCACCATAGTTTTAAATTGTATAGTCAAGACTGCTTATGAGGCTGAGTGGTTTTTCAGATGTTTACTGGCCATTTGGGAATAATCTTTTATGACGTACTTGTCCACGTCTTTCCAAGATTTTGGTTTTCTTATGTAGTTTTTCAAATGTATTGGCATAAAGAAGTTCATAGTATTTTCTTGCCAATTTTTCTTAGTGTTTGTGTAATCTAATAATATATCCTTTAAAAATATTTGCTATTTACTGTTATTCCTTCTTTTTCTTTTCTTGAACAATCTAACTAGAGGTTTCTTAGTTTTACTAACTTTATCAAAGAGCCAGCCAGTGTTCGGTTTTGCTAATCTCCTACATACTATATGTTTCTTTTCTATTTTATTAATTTCTGTCTGTTTGCTTAATTTTGTTCTAAGTTTGTTAATTTCTGTTCTGTTTGCTTCCTTTCTCCTTTCTTTGGATTTATTCGGCATTCTTTTTCTAACTTTTTGAGATAAATAGTTGATTTTTAAAAATATTTCTTCCTTTCTAACATATGCATTGAAGATCGTGTCTCCCTCCTAAATACTGCTTTGGCTGCATTCCACAAGTGTTGGTATGTAGCATTTTTGGTATCTTTCAGTTAAAATATTTGCTTTCATTCATGGCTTATTAAGATAAATAAATTTTCAAACATATGGGCACTTGTTAGTTTTTTTTAAATAATTGATTTCTGACTTAATTGCATTGAAGTTAGAGAAATACTCTAATTTCAGTCTATTGAAATTTATTAAGACTTGCTTCATAGTCCATTACAAAATTTTTTGGTAGATGTTCTGTATGTGTTTGGAAAGAATAGGTATTTTGCAATTCTTAGGTGCAGTATTCAGTTATATGTCTGTTAGGTTAAATTTATTAGTTATCTTGTTCAAATCTTTTCTATCTTTATTAATTTTTGTCTGTTTGTCCTAGAAACACTAAGAGAAGTGTTTCTAAATCTCCTTTAAGGCTATTATGAATTTGTTTATTCTTGTGTAGTTCTGTAGTTTTTGTTTTATATATTTTGAAGCCATATTATTAGGTGCATGCAAATTTAAAATTATTATGCCATTGTATGAAATTGACCTTTTTCTCATTGTAAAGCGACCTTTATTTTCTAGTAATGTTTTTGTCTTAAGATCTGTTTTGCCCCAGCTTAACATAATCATACCTGCTTGCTTCCTGATACGTCATCTCTCATTCTTTTCCTTTCAACATCTCTCTGTCCTTATGTTTAGATCTGTGTCAAGTAAATATCATATAGTATTTTAAAAAATCTAATTTGACTTTTTCCTGGAACATATACTCCATTTACATTTACTGTAATTGTTAGTATATTTAGATTCATTCCACCATCTTCTTTCAAGCTTTGTCATACATATTTTCTCTTTTCCCACTTCTACTTTCTTACCTTTCTTTTCTATTGGCTAACTTTTTTCTGCATTTTTTTTTTCTCTATGTAAGGTTGGTAGCAGAAGCTGAACTTAAAAAGAGATGATCTTTTCTTTAAGTAAAATACAGGCCATAGCCTACTCAACTCCATTTATTCCTCTCATGATATATATGTAACTTTTACCTGATATACATATATATATTTTGATATTTTAAAGTCTGTCTTGTTTCTCTCTCTTTTTAACTCCCTTTTGTTATGAAATGATAAAAGAGTACTCATTATTCCTACTATAATATGATGTTCATTTGCCTTTGCCCCCATATTTACTACTTTTTTTACTTTTCTTTCTTTCTTACTTCTCACTCCTTCCATCTGGGTTCACTTGTTTCTGACTGACATTCATCCTTCACAGTTTTTCTTAGCTTTGGGTGAGCTGGTGGCAAACTCTTTGTCTGATAAAGTGATTGTTTCTTTTTTTCTTTTTCCCAAATATTTATTTATTTTATTGGGCTGCGTCGGATCTTAGTTGCGGCATACGGAACCTTTTAGTTGCAGCATGCGGGACCTAGTTCCCTGACCCTGGATTGAACCCAGGCCCCCTGTATTGGGAGCATGGAGTCTTAACCACTGGACCACCAGGGAAGTCCCAAAGTCATTGTTTCTTGAGGGAGATTTTATTTTTTCTGAGTGTTGAATTCTAGGTTGGCAGTTACTTTTGTTGTTGTTTAGTACTGTGAAGATACTGTTTCATTATCTTATGTTCTGGATTGTTGCTATTGAGAAGTTCACTGATAGTTGGTTTTTCCTGTGAAGATAATCTGTCTCTCTGTTCCTTGTTTCCTTTTAAGACTTTTTTTGGGGTGGAGGGGGGAGGGCCTTTGGTTTCTATAGACTCACTGTGTTGTAACTAAATATGAACTTCTTTTTGTTTATTCTGCTGAGGATTCTGTGTACTTTTTGAATCTGTGGATTGTCCCTTTTTCTTCAACTTTGCAAAATTCTCAACCCTCATCTCTGCTTATCTTCTCTCTCCCCTGCTCTGTCTCCTTTTAGCAGCTCAGATCCCGCGTATATTAAACTTTCTCACTGTATTTTTATAGTTCTTACGGTCTTTCTGTATATTTCACCTTTTTCTCTCTCAGTGTTATATTCTGGTTAATTTTGCTCTGTTTCTGTCTTCTGTGTTCAGTCTGGTGCCACATACGTCCACAATGTTTTAAATTTTGGTTGTTTTTCATGTGTAGACGTTATGTTGTCACTAGAAATTCTGCTTGTCTGTTTTATTCAATCTACTGTATTGCTTTTTATAATTTCCTGTTCCTTATAGTTATTTCCCAGTTTGTGCTTTGTTTATTCATATTTGTTAGATGTAGTTATTTTACACTGTCTCATAATTTAAGTGTCAGAAGACTGTGATGTGGTGTCTGTTATATCTTGCTCATAACCACTTCATCTTGTTTTCTTGCACACCTTGTTAACGTTTACTGCGTGTTGGTCATGGGACTTGAAATCTGTTTGTGGGCATTCCCTCAAGCCTAGTGTGGATGTTCCCTCCTCCAAGAGGCTTCATGTTTGTTGGGGCCCTGCCAGTCAGGGCTACCTCAGACCACGGTCATTTGTACCCAGTGTGAAAATTCCTGAGACTGTAGGTCTGAGAGCATAACTTCTCAGGGCAGCCTTCTCAGCAGTTCCCAGGAGTGTGAATTTATGTGGAGGGGTTGGTGACTAGATCTGGTTTTCCTAACTCTGAGGATATCATCCCCACACCCACCCCAAAGTGCCCAGCTCCGTGTAGAAGACTCCCAAAACTCCACACGCTGGGCAGACGTGAACTCAGACCCCTGTCTCTCTGGTCCCACTGGCCTCCATTGGAGCCTTGTGTTTGTGGTATTGGTTAATGCCTCCAGAGCACTATCAGTTCCATGCTCATATGTTCTACTCAACTCTCTAGTTAAGGCTTTCATTCAGAAATTGGTAGGAAAGCTCCCCCACTGCCTTTTCAGGTCTTAAATATATTAAGGTTTTGTTTGTTTATATTTTATTTGGCAATTTTTCATTGTGAATTTTCAGTGAGAGAATTAATCCAAATAACCACACCCACTATTGCCAGAAAGCCTGTTTGTTATGGTCACTTTCTTAGCAACGATTTCTCAGTCTTCCATTGAGATACTACTTGCTTAAGTGTTGCTTATTGATTCTTTTCCTTAATGAGCAGTAACCCCATGGATAATTTGTTAAGATCCAGTATTTACAAATGTCTATACTTATATTTAGTTAGACATTTAATTAGTTTACTTTTCTAATCATGAAGTGCTACCATAATAATCATTGAAAGGACAGCCTGTGTTACTATAGGAAAGCTATCATTGTAACTCATGGACTTCCTAAAAATATTTTTTTAATGCTGTAACTCATGGGAAATCCTCTAATTACCTCTTCTTGAGCATGACTGGAATACATGAAATTGAAGATCCAGCACTGCAAAGGGTATCGCATTGTTGGAAATGTTAGCACAAACTATATTCAAGGGTACTGGGCAGTACTTTGTTATATGGAAGTGGTTACATGCATTTAATTCTTGCCGAGCACAAATACTTAACTCACATTTTTTCCCATAGTTTAGATCATTTAGTGCCTCAGAGTTGGAAATTATCAGTGTGGCTTGCAGAGCAGTTAGAAATACCATAATGATTTGGTTTGTACAGAGAATTTGTTCCCATTCATGGTGGTTTCAAAAACAAATGTTATTAATAGCAAAGGGAAAAATAAAGATGATTCTTCATTAGAAATTTCTAACAGTAATATACATAAGTTGCCTAAAATATAATATGTTTAAACTTTTAAAAAGCCATAAAAGCTTAAGCCATGGCTTTAAGCTAAGCCATAATACCTTCTTTAATGAAAAGCCTGTCCTTTTGTAAGTTTTTAAACTGAAGGCTGGAGGCTAATAAACATTGAGTAGTTTAACTTGAATGAAACAAAATTTTTGAGTTAGTACCAAGAGTTGGTGGGGATGTAGAGCAAATGGAACTCTCAGAAACTTCTAGTGGGAGTGTAAGTTGGTACAATTCCTTTGGAAACCTGTTTGGTAGTAGCTACTGAAAGTAAACATAAATATACTATGACTCAGCAATTTCACCTATAAATATACATTCAATAGAAATGCAAGCATATGTTCACCCATATACATATAGAGGATGCTCATAGCCCCAAATGGGAAACTATCCAAATGCCAATCAACAATCTAATGGATAAATAAACTATGGTTTGGTCATACAATAGAATACTATGCAGCAAGGAAAATGAATGATCTGTAGTTATACTTAAGAACATGGATAAATCTCACAAAGTTAATCTGTGACAAAGATAACAAATATGAAATAACATGATCCATTTGCATTAAGTTTAAAAACAGAGAAAACTAATCAGTTACAAGTCAGGTTAGTGGATACCCTTGGAGCAGTTAAGTGTTTACAAGGGGGCTTTGTCCAAAATGTTCTGGAAGTGCCTTTTTTTTTTTTTTAATCTGGGTGCTAGTAATAGGAGTGTGTTCATATTGTGAAAGTTAACTAAGTTATATACTTAGGATTAGTACATCTTTGTGTTATATTAAAAAGTTTACATAGATATGAAAATTTTTTTCTAATAAAAAAGTGTTTAGAGCTTAATGTAAGCCTATTTTGTAAGCCTATTTTTTAAATGAAGTTAACTGATATGAATTAACATATCTATGTATGTATGTATCTATCATTGACATGGACTTGTATTCTTTATTAGTTTCCTGTAGCTACTATAACAAATTACCACAAATTCAGTGGCTTAAAAAAACACAGATTTATTATTTTAGAATTCTGTAGGTCAGAAGTACAGAATGGGTCTTTGGGGCTACAAGCAAGATGTCAGCCTACCTGTGTTCCTTTTAGAGGATCTAAGGAGAAAATCTGTTTGTTTGTTTGTTTTTTTGGCTTTTCCAGCTTCTAAGAGCTGCCTGCATTCCTTGGCTTGTGACTCCTTCCTCCATCTTCGAAGCTGGCAGTGTAGTACCTTCAAATCTCTCTCTCCCCTCTCTGTCTCTCACCTCTGTTTTTGTTGTCACATCTTCTTCTCAGACTCTGGCCCTCTTGTCAAGGACCTTTGATTTTACATTGGGCCCACCTGTATAATCCAGGATAAGCACCTCAAGTTCCTTAACTTAATCACATCTACAAAATCCCTTTTGCTGTGTAAGGTAACAAATGAACAGGCTCCAGGGATAAGGGTGTGGACATCTTTCTGTCTACCATCATTCTGTCTACCACAAATTCCTATTTTTTTTCGATGACTTCATTACTATAATTATTTTGGTGCTCTAATTATATCAGATTTGGCCTTTCAAGTTGGCTCCTCTGTCCTTGTGACATACCCTCTCATTTTTTGAGTGAGTTTTTACTTTGTGTCACAGCAAGATATTCTTGCCTCAGCTTGTAACTAACCTGACCTGGCTCTGGATTCAGTCATTTCTTTGAGGAACCCTGGTTCCCTTTCGTGGGAAATGGCTTTAGAGGCCACAATCAGGGTGCTACGTGTCTCCTCTCTCCTAGGATGTCTTAGCTTCTAGACCCTTCCAAGAAACAGAGCTAGGAAATATATACATGTAAGTACACGTATGAACACACACAGGACACACTTGTATGCATACTTACATATACACGTACACACACATAAACATTTTGAAATCATGAGTTCACACCAGTGTCTTCAAATCCAGTTCATCCCCACATGGTTCTTTCTTGCCTTGCCCCATTCCATATTTTTGTGTCCTTTCTTCCTTCGTAAAATTCTGGCTTCCAGCAACATCAGCACATTTCCTCATTTGCTTAATGTTATAATATGTCTGAAATTGTTGCAGAATTGCTTTACCCAAACCAGTACGAAAACAAACCTCATGAAATCAGGATTTGTTTGCAGAATTCCCTCCTCCCCCCACCTCCCAGATGTCACCCAAGCAAGGCTGGGGTGTACAGTCAATACTTGGATTAGTCCCCCATCTTCCCTTTTAGTGTGGTCATATTGAATAATATTCATTTGAAATATAGTTGATTTATTTTCAATTTGCTTTCAATTTTAGGTTTTCTTTTCTTCCCTTCTTATGCTTTTTGGTTTTATTTTTTGAATATATAGAAGGTTAGCATGCTTCCAAAAGTAAAAACTGTAAAAACAGACATATTCAGAGCAGCATCCCTCCCTTCCCCTCTCCCCCCGGGTATATATCCCGTCCACTTCGTCACCATTCCATCATACCCTCCCTACTCTTATAGGTAACCAGTCTCGTTTTCTGGCTTGTCCTTTCAGTGTTTCTTTTTGTAGAGATAACGTTTTCTTATTTCCCTTTTCTTTCTTATACAAGAAGTAACATGCTATATTTTCTCTTTTGCACTTTGCTTTTTCATTTAGTATGGATACTGGAAGTTATTCCATCTCTTTCTTCATAAGAGCAGTGTAGCACTCCTTCATGTGTGTGTATAGCATAGGTTGTTCAACCCATCTCTGATGTGTGGACATTTGGGTAGTTTCTAATCTTTTCAATCACAAACAAATAACCTTGTGCATGTGCAATTTTCTTCTGTTGGAGGTGTCTCTTCCGTGCAAATTCCTGGACTGTGGGATCAAAGGGTAAATGCATATGCTAGATACTTCCAGAGTCCCTTCCACATGGGTTTACTATTTTGCTTTCCCACCAGCAGTGATCAGAGTGCCTGTTTCTCCACAGTCTTGCCAATAATGTATTGTCAAACTTTTGAAATTTTACCAACCTGATGTGGCCTCGGG